>NW_026731984.1:330000-445557 GCF_028476545.2 Physella acuta | reverse complement strand
AATTCACAAATTATAAATTACTGGAAAGTAGAAAAAAAAACAACTAAATAGCGGCGTATGATACGCAGCGGGTCGGCACGTATATATAATTCTCTTCTGTGAGACGCTAGAAAACAAGCTGTAAGCGCGCCTTGCAGTCCCCTCTCTTCTTCACTAGGCATAAATCAACCTCCCCCACCCCCACATGGTCTGCTGAGCTAAATGTTTACAATCATAGAGCCGGGTTAGTGACTCCTATTAGGGGCAGATAATTTAGTTTGAAGCTATTTTACAGTTAGGGGAGGTAATTAAGAGGAGGCTGCTTTCACGGGGGGGGGGGGGGGGGGGGCAGGAGGGGTAAGGGTAGGGGTTGGGGGAAATGAGGGTGGGGGGGGGGGGGGGGTTATCGTCCTTAACGACCAACTGATAGTATTTTAAAGCAAATATTTTCAGTGGCAAGCATAGGTACAGTCGAATTCACAAATTATAAAATTACTGAAAAGTAGAAAATAAAACAATTAAATAGCGGCGTATTTTACGCCGCGGGTCGGCTCGTATGTATATTCTCTTCTGGGAGACGCCTAGAAACAAACTGTAAGCGCGCTCCCTACCACGCCCACCCCCACCTGTTCTGGTGAGCTGTGGTTCACGCTAAATGTTTACAAGCAGAGCCGGGTTTAGTGACGACTATTAGGGGCAGAGAATTTAGTTTGAAACTATTTTAAACGTGGGGGGGTAACTAAGTGGAGTTTACTTTAACGAAGGGTGGGGGAGGGGGGGGGGGGGTTATCGTCCTTAACGAGCTACTTATAGTGTTTTAAAGAAATATTTTCAGTGGCAGCGTTGGTACTGTCGAATTCACAAATTATGAATTAATGAAAAGTAGAAAAAAAAAACAACTAAATAGCGGCGTATGATATGCCGCGGGTCGGCTCGTATATATAATTCTCTTCTGGGAGACGTTAGAAAACAAGCTGCAAGGCGCGCCTTGCAGCCCCCTCTTTTCCTCTCTAGGCATATCTCAACCACCCCCACACCCACATGGTCTGGTGAGCTGTGGTTCACACTAAATGTTTACAATCGTAGCAGGTTTTGGTGACGGCTATTAGGGGCAGATAATTTAGTTTGAAAATATTTTAAACCTAGATTATGTAACTAAGAGGAGGCTGCTTTCACGGGGATGGGGTGGGTTGGGGGGTGTGTGGGTGGGGTTTAGCGTTTTAAAGCAAATATTTTTCAGTGGCAGCATGGTACTGTCGAATTCACAAATTATGAATTACTGAAAAGTAGAAAAAAACAACAACTAAATAGCGGCGTATTATGACACCGAGGGTCGGTTCGTACCATTTATTAAATTCCCGATGTTTCTCAATGTTTTCTGCGATGCCTAACTTGAAGTGTTTATGTTGATTTTTTAAATATAAAAAAGACTGTTGTAGGTGGTAGTTGTAAATAAACTGGGCGCATGATACTTCTTCTATTTCAACAAAATAAAACTGCACATTATAATTATTGTCCTGTCCTTCTGAAATGCATGCTCTATTTCAGAAAAAATCCCAAACTCTACATGAATTAGACCAACAGTTTACACGCAAAGCCTTTCTGTGTATTCCCTCCTCCTTACCGCCACACACTATGCCATAAAAACCCATTTCGCTATGTTTTCTTTTTCTTCCAGGAAAAACAAGTTCCTCCAGTGAACGTAATTAAAAACTCCCCAAAATCCATAACACGATGTATTTTTATGTATATTTTGTACGAAAGATTTTAGGATAGCTAACAACTGTAAACCTACACAAGTCCTCATATGTCGGATTATAAATAAACGAAATATAACATCGGATGCTTCTGAGGCAAAGTCGAGGCTCGCCAATAAAGATTACATGTCTTAGGACATAAACATAAATTAACAAATTCCATTTTAAGCAATTATAACACGCTTACTTGAGGCCCGAAATGAGTTTATACATAATTTTGTCTGGTTTGTTGTCTCAGGATGGTTTATACATCGCAATGATATACTTTAAACTACTCAGAAAATGAACAATTTAAAATGTACGAAGCAAACAACAATTCTTTTTACGAGAAGTATATAGTTTAAACAAATGTTTTACTTTGCCTATTGTACTTAATCAGTTATTCAAACCTAGTCAATAATACCCCCTTACCTAAATATATTGCACACGTTCTGTAATTACTGTCCCATCTTATAAATTATAAAATATTACCATACCTATCCATCTCCTATTTATAACCCTAAGCTTTACCTATCCTAAGCCTTTTGTATCCATTGTCATATCATTGTGCCCGACGGATGGCTAGAGGTATGTCGTCAGATAACAATTCCAATGGCAAGATGCGAGCGGTCGTTCAGCAAGTTGAAATTTATTCAGAGGCGTAGCGACCCTTCCCGGCGCCCAGGGACATCCTTCCAATTTGGCGCCCCCTCGAGAGCAAATTTTCGATTTGCACCCCCCCCCCTCGAACTTTTCATTTGCACCCCCCCCCCCTCTCAAACTTTCGATTTGCACCCCCCCCCCCCTCGAACTTTTCATTTGCACCCCCCCTCGAACTTTCAATTTGGCGCCCCCCCTAAGGTCGGCGCCCGGGGACATATGTCCCCCCCCCCCCGCCCCCCCCCCCCCCCCCTCGCTACGCTACTGAATTTATTGTTTTCGCATTTACGTGTGTGAATGGATCAATATCGTCTCAGTGATCTTGCTCTTCTTAGCATTGAAAGTAAATCAATGCTTCTTTAAATACAGTGTTTTATTAAAATTTAAATTGTTTTCCTTATTTAATGTAATGGAAAAATGTGAATAAACAGGGTGTGGGTTGGGGCGACAATTAAATAGTTCCTGACGTAAAATATCGTAGCTACACGTCTGCAACTTTTGCCGGTCACTGTTCCTTAAATGTATTTCTTTTGCAGTTACAAGGTCAAGGAAGAAAACAGTATGTAAAGGCTCGTAGCCCTTAATTTTCTTGACTTTGTTTATAATTCAAAACTGCAGCTAAAATGAGCTTCTAATGTTTTTCCAACCCATTTTGGCGCCACTCGGGACGGCGCCCGGGGACAGATGAACCCCTCGACTTCCACCCTTTCCTACACCTCAGAATGTCAGTTTTACAAACAATCCTGTAAGCACTAACATTGCACTTAGCTGGTATGCGTAAAATTCTCTTTTACTTTTTGTATACTATGCATTTGAGTTTCAGGATGAATTATAAAATCACTTTTTGGTTTATTACGAAGACAATGCTATAATTCTGTCTTTGGGATTCTAAGAAATCTACCTGACTTAACCGTTTGGGAAAATACAAACTCGTGGGCGTGGAAAGTCTATGTCAACTTTTGTTTTAGACATTTATGGTCAAAACGTGATAACCTTAGGCGTGCACTAAAATATATTTTCCGTAAATTTTGTTATGACGACAATTAAAAGAGGTTCTAGATTTCTGATGTTCTTACTAAATTTGTCAACTTATAAATGACGTCATTTCCTATCAAGAAGTCTCCAGAAGTTGAACCAAATCCTTTTTTATAATCGTTCCAAGTTCTTGTAAAGTTCACATCACCTTTAATACGTCTCTGTAAGAAATAACGACAATGCTAAAATAAAGTTTAAGCTCATTTGATTGATTCCAAAAATTAATTACGGTTTAATTTACGCTAATATAAATCAAAATCTTTAAGAAATCTAAACGATTCTGAATAAAATAAAGCCAGTGGTAAAACATGTTTTTTTACTTTAAGGCTTAGTTATCTTTAAAATGTATTGAGTATTTAGTTATATCATACATACAAACAATTTACATAAAATCAAAGCAGTCGCTATTTCATAACACCTAATATTCTTCACATTAACTCTCTAAATATGTCCAACACTGTTTGTATTATACAGCTACAACTATCACGTGATAAATAAACTTGCTTTAACCTTTGCCTCAGTTCAAACTCGAAACCAAATAAATCCACAAAACAATCACAATACTCAAAATAATATTAATGTGCACATAACATTATAATTCTCTATAACAAACTATGCATGTCTCTATTTTATTTAAAAATCCGAACTTTTATCAATAACAACAAAATAAACTAGGCTACTAATAACCTCTCAGACCAAAAGTAATCACACTCGAGTTATGTTTAAACACTGCTGTAAACTGGCCCCTGACTTTACGTCACCCAATTAGACTACTGGCCAACGGTCTGCCAGAACTATAACAAAACTAGAGCTGGTGTCTTTGGACGTCCATATAACTAATTAGAGTCATCGTAATTTCAAACAGACAAATACTGCGTATGTCGTTCCACTATTAGAATTTGTTTTTCTTTAGGTCGCATCCAAATGTCAATGTTGTGTATAATACGTGTGTTTTCAATTGAATAAATAAATCGTAATTGTTAGAATAAAATATAGGAAAAAAACTAATTAGTTTAAAGTCTAAGAATAACTTAAATGACAAAACAACCTGTATAATAATCCATCCACCACCGTCAGTCTTGGTATCACACAATGTTCTGCTGACATCTACTCCAGCCTCTGTCATGTCCGCTAAAACACTATTGTTCATGTTGGCACATTTAAACTGGAGTAAAAAAAATGTGTTCAACATTTGTTCTAAATATATATATATATATATATATATATATATATATATATATATATATATATATATATATATATATATATATATATATATATATATATATATATATATATATATATATATATATATATATTGCAGTAAAAAAAAAGAGCGTACCTGTTCACGTAGTCCACTAATGAGGACATTATATTGATCTGATTCATTCATCAGATTTTGCATTACGCTTTCAATCTTCTCCATACTGGCGTTAAAATGAATGTCTGTATTGTTTAATTGAGATACAGTTGTCATTAAATCATTAAGTTTCCTTGCCTGTGCTTCTGAATACATTTTATTGTTTTCCTCCAGTTGCTGAATGCGTAGGTTTTGACCATGTTCGGCTCTCGCTGTGCTATTTTTTATCATTTCCTTAGTCACATTTAATAAATCTAACTTGAAATCATGCATTGTTTTAGCTAGAACTTCACTGTGATTTGACTTTTGAGACAAATTCTGAATAGCGAATGATACATTAGCAACACTGTAGTTCAGTTTCTCCAGTTGTTTGTGTAAAAAATTGTATAGACTTGATACATTGTGTACCGACCTACTTTGTTTTTCAAGTGTGTTATTGTTTGCTTCTATCTGTTGAGTTGTTTTGAGAAAATTTTCAGTTACGTTGTATTTAAAGTGTGTCAGGTCTTGATTAGTTTTATCCACTCTGTTAACAACTTCATTGTACGCATTCGTTATGTTGATAATTTTGTTTTCAAGTTTCTGAATTTTAGACAAATCATCAACTAATAGGCTGTTAAGTCTACTTTCCAGTACATTGGTTAGGTTAACTAAAGTGTCAACTCTCTGATCTAAAGATAACTCTCTCCCATGATGTATTAGATCTACAGTTTGGTTAGAACGTCTGTCATCTGTTAAAAACTGTAAATTCATCTTCAAGTCAGCACTGTTTAACTTATCAGAATATTTAAATGTTTTTAGAAACTCTGACATTTTATCAATTGTTTCATCAAACTCTGGAGTTTTAGCCTCTAAGGTCATCAACATCAGCGGCTTACGATTGTCTTGGTCAACAGGTTTGGTTTTGTTCTCTTTCTTCTCAATGAGACCCCTTCTATTTGTGTAATACACATCACATACAAACACTGTACTAAAACAATCAGAAGGTTTTGTAAATGACACTGTCAACTCTCCAAACACCCTTGAAAACTTTCCATCGTTTTTTGATCCAGTTGCTTTATAATCTCGAACTCTTGAATCTGATTCTGATACAGACGCCAACACAATCTTCCCCTCTAATTCACTGATCCTATAGACTGACATGTTGACAAGAGCTGAGATTTCATTATCTTCTCTTGTGTTCTCCACACAATGTAACTTGGCACAGAATAAATCTCTACCCTCTATATAGTATTCTCTTTCCAATGAAATGTCAAGTCCTGAAAATATATAAGATTTTATAAAAACTTGTAAGCATAAAATATGGCTAAGTTTGCTTTAAATTGAGAAACGATAAGCAGTAAATTCCATCCCATTATAATCATGTTTACGTGTTTGTTTGAAAAGTGTTTTTTTTCACCGTAAGTTATTTTTTATATAAGTATACGTTTTAAATAAACATGTATCCCTCGTTAAAGCATTTATGTTGTTTTAATTCCAATAGATAAAAGATCGATCACACACAGATGTTCTACACTGCTTCTCATCACTGTAAGACAGTTTTACATTTCTGTCAGCTTGAGACAAAAAATTCCTCTGGCAACATAAGACTAGTCTGCCTATATTGTAACGTTTAAACGGTCACATCACGTACTTCATCTTTACATCTCTGGTTCATCTTATAAATTATTACAATTTCAATATATACACACATTATAAGTGTAATACTACATAATACTGACATGTTAATAATATATTAAGGATGTTCCGTTACCAAATGCAGTTTATGTTAATACGTTGCGGGTATTATAATATGCTGATCAATTGTACAATGTCCATTAATTATATAATATATTTGATCAGTCGTGTACTTATAGCACTTCGATGAAGTAATTTTAAGGGAATTCTTTTTTTTTCGTTGTTGTTGTCAAAAATTGTCACTTTATATCTAGATCCTTTACTGTACAAGCGTTTTGCGATCCTGACGGTCAATGGTGCAGTAGAGTTCACCTATTTCATTAACCTCAGTCTATGAAGTGAGAGCGTTTTCAGCAAATATTCTCTTCCTCGCTTTATGAATGTAAGTAAACCGCGTGTAAACTTCCAAAATAAAGTTTAAACGCTGCATTTAATTACATCTTAGATAGTCTTATAATATTGTGAGGCTGGTCATCTGCAATATTGTATGTTGATAAAATATGGTATGTTGATAACATATGGTATGTTGATAAAATATGGTATGTTGATAAAATATGGTATGTTGATAAAATATGGTATGTTGATAAAATATGGTATGTTGATAAAATATGGTATATTGATAAAATATGGTATATTGATAAAATATGGTAAGTTGATAAAATATGGTATGTTGATAAAACATGGTATGTTGATAAAATATGGTATGTTGATAAAATATGGTATGTTGATAAAATATAGTATGTTGATAAAACATGGTATGTTGATAAAATATGGTATGTTGATAAAGTATGGTATGTTGATAAAATATAGTATGTTGATAAAATATAGTATGTTGATAAAATATGGTATGCTGATAAAATATGGTATGTTGATAAAATATGGTATGTTGATGAAATATGGTATGTTGATAAAATATGGTATGTTGATAAAACATGGTATGTTGATAAAATATGGTATGTTGATAACGTATGGTATGTTGATAAAATATGGTATGTTGATAAAATATGGTATGTTGATAAAATATAGTATGTTGATAAAACATGGTATGTTGATAAAATATGGTATGTTGATAAAATATGGTATGTTGATAAAATATAGTATGTTGATAAAATATGGTATGTTGATAAAATATGGTATGTTGATAAAATATGGTATGTTGATAAAATATGGTATGTTGATAAAATATGGTATATTGATAAAATATGGTATATTGATAAAATATGGTAAGTTGATAAAATATGGTATGTTGATAAAACATGGTATGTTGATAAAATATGGTATGTTGATAAAATATGGTATGTTGATAAAATATAGTATGTTGATAAAACATGGTATGTTGATAAAATATGGTATGTTGATAAAGTATGGTATGTTGATAAAATATAGTATGTTGATAAAATATAGTATGTTGATAAAATATGGTATGCTGATAAAATATGGTATGTTGATAAAATATGGTATGTTGATGAAATATGGTATGTTGATAAAATATGGTATGTTGATAAAACATGGTATGTTGATAAAATATGGTATGTTGATAACGTATGGTATGTTGATAAAATATGGTATGTTGATAAAATATGGTATGTTGATAAAATATAGTATGTTGATAAAACATGGTATGTTGATAAAATATGGTATGTTGATAAAATATGGTATGTTGATAAAATATAGTATGTTGATAAAATATGGTATGTTGATAAAATATGGTATGCTGATAAAATATGGTATGTTGATAAAATATGGTATGTTGATAAAATATGGTATGTTGATAAAATATGGTATGTTGATAAAATATGGTATGTTGATTAAATGTGGTATGTTGATAAAATATGGAATGTTGATAAAAATATGGTATGTTGATAAAATATAGTATGTTGATAAAATATAGTATGTTGATAAAATATGGTATGTTGATAAAATATGGTATGTTGATAAAATATGGTATGTTGATAAAATTTGGTATGTTGATAAAATATGGTATGTTGATAAAAACCGCTCAACGGAGTAGAGCTCTCACGAGTAAATAAACAACATTCTTTGTTGAAAGGCACATTCGCTGTTATGATACTCAGAAATAATTTAGCACCGTGTCAAAGAAATGCATAGTCTTACAAGTAATTAAAGTGTAGAGTTTCGCATTAGAAAAAGATAAAGATAAGAATGAGACTGGTCGACTATTGTCTCTAGCGCTGTTCCATCTTGCCATAGATTGGATCATGAGAATTGCAACAGAGTAAAAAAGAAAGTATATACCACGGACACACTGATAACAATTTGATGACAAAGACTTTGTAGAATATCTCGTCTTATCTCACCCAGGCAATAATAAGTACAATAGGAAAAAAAGCAACCAAACTATCTACAACTCTAAAGGCAAGTTTATAGGGAGAAAAACAGAATCGTATAGAAAAAAGGAAAAACAAATATCTCTTCTATATAACTGAAAGATAAATTTATCTAAAACATAAAATTTGCCACGACCAAGGCAGGATAAACAATAAAAATATAGCTCGGAGAGGTGCAGACCAAAAAGCCAGAATTGGAAAGGCAAGAGAAGCTTTTAGACATATGAAAACGTCTTGAGTTAGAGAAAACTGATTGTCAAGTTAAAACTAAAATGATCAAGCCTAAACGTTTGCATAGAGCAATAACTTGGAGAACTAATATAAAAATACAATGCATACATGAACAAAATATTTGATGTATACTCGCCTGAAGAACAGTTTTAAAAGAAACTTGATTAAAACCATCATCAAAGAAGAACACTAGAGTTACACAATACAGAAACTGATTCAAAAGGAGGTGTAAATTATTTATTAATATTTCAAAGGAGTGATTACTTTTTAAACAAATATTTGGCATCAACTATCAGGACCTAGAAGTAACCATTGTGGAAAAAAATCCGCATAGATTTAATTGGAGACAGAATTTAGAGAAGAATATATAGAAGATGAACCAACATTAAGGAAATGTAGAGGAAAAGGCTACTAATTCTGTTGCAAAGCCCTAAAGAGGTCGATACTCCATAGAAAAAAGTACGCACACAATTCATCCAACAACCACCTACCTCCCACTTTTCAGTGCCGCTAGACACAATGCGGGGGGGGGGGGGGGGGCACACCATTTAGGAATGAACTGTGTTATAGTTACATTTATAGTTTAGCATTTAAAAACACTAGCGCACTAGACGGCTCGGCGTAGTGTAGACCAAACTATTCCTTCCTATGCCGAAATTACAGAAATAGACGAATTCTTCTTAACTTGTCATATGAAACGTCAGGTTTGAAAAGGCAACATTAATTTATATAAGCCTTTCAATTCAATTTATTAGGGAGGAAAAACGTGCACACATTTAACATATATCAATTATAAAAGTGCAACATAATCTTCCCCTCTAATTTACTGAAATTATCGACTGACATGTTAACAAGAGCTGATATTCTATTATCTTCTCTTGTATTCTCCACAAAATGTAACTTGACACAAAATAAATATTTTCCCACTGTGTAGTGTTCTCTCTCTAATGACAGGTCAAGCCCTGAATAGATGTTTGTATGTTATATTATATTACATTAAGGTGCAAGTCAATGGCAATTTTAGATGTTACAAACTATTAAAGAATAACAGAACATTATATACATTAAGTATTGTGCGATAGCTAAGAAAAACATATTTACTACTTTACCATTGATCCAAGTTAATTTTGCAAGGATCATCAAACTCAGAAGAAAGATCATTTTGACCTTTTTTTAAAAAAAAATAACTTCTAGTTAAATAAAATAGAGTATTCTGCAATGCTTGCTGCAATTTATTACACGAGCAAAGATGAAGCAGTCAGTGCCGTTTAAATAGTCTGAGTGTAGAGGATGTGACCTCAATTACTTAACATTGCGGATGCTGTCGCAGGACTTGACCGTTTCGAGGAAATTTATCGCCATGGGTTTTAGGACACATCCTCTTCTGAGAATGAACAATATTCACATAAGTGTAATTTCCAAAATATGTTCCACTCGACCGCAAGTGTGGCAGAACGAATTAATTAAACTATCTTAATCCTAAACATTAAGAAAAAGACCAAACCAAAGCATCCGCATAGGCCTAAAACGTAACACAAAATCAAAATCAACCCTATCCCTATCCCTATCCCTATCCCTATCCCTATCCCTATCCCTATCCCTATCCCTATCCCTATCCCTATCCCTATCCCTATCCCTATCCCTATCCCTATCCCTATCCCTAGCCCTAGCCCTAGCCCTAGCCCTAGCCCTAGCCCTAGCCCTAGCCCTAGCCCTAGCCCTAGCCCTAGCCCTAGCCCTAGCCCTAGCCCTAGCCCTAGCCCTAGCCCTAGCCCTAGCCCTAGCCCTAGCCCTAGCCCTAGCCCTAGCCCTAGCCCTAGCCCTAGCCCTAGCCCTAGCCCTAGCCCTAGCCCTAGCCCTAGCCCTAGCCCTAGCCCTAGCCCTAGCCCTAGCCCTAGCCCTAGCCCTAGCCCTAGCCTTATTTATTTTATTTATCTAAGCTATATTTAGTAGGCCATGCATTCTATTTAAAGCGTCCTATGTCGGGGACCAGCACAATGATCTTGTACACGCTGGGGCTCTTACAAGGTCAGAAGTAACAATACTTCTACTTTACTCTGTAATGAATTGTGAATATGTATTATAAAACTGTGTATCCTTGTACGTAAAAAACTTAAAACGTGGGAACATGTAACCATCGGTTTTCGTGCCTGGTACAATATCATTAAAGCTGGTGTTTTTTTTAAAGCTTTTCGTGTTAACAAAGCTTGAGAATAGTTACATTTTCAAGCGTTTTAATTGCACTTAGCGAGATACAGGATTTACAAGTCACTTGTCTACATAATGATTGACACACGAAAAACCCACTTCACACACTTTGCAGCTCCTATTCTACAAATGCAAATATAGTATGGCCAGTTTCTCTGAAACAAATTTTGTATTATATCCTGGCTGTTTTTCTCGAAAAGATTTTGCTATTTAGAGTAGTTGAGTGGATATGTAAAAAGTGCTGACTTTTTTTGTTTAATCATTTTATCTAAATTAATCATGCACTGATTATTTTCAATTAACTAAACAATAAAGGATATATTTTCTTAAAAAATTGTTTAATAATAAATCTTATTCTATTGGCAGATAGAAAAGTAGTTCTCTACCGCTAGTCTACGCGTTCCTTTGTGCATCGCCTCGTCCGTTGCCTAATTTAGCTCAAAAGTTGAAAACAAAAGAAAGAAGTTAAAAAAAATAGATATGCACATATTGTACCAGGCACGATAAGATAAGTGTTGGTGACATTTTTTTTTCACATCGTGACCTCTTTAAGTATACGGATGTAAGATATAAAAATACACAGTCGCTCATAAAAAAATTATGTTTCTAAATTGCACTTTAGCAGAAATGTATTAACACCATTATTAGTGTAAAGAGATTTTCAAAGGCCAATAAAGATAAAGAAATATTTTAAACTGGTAGTTCTACAAAACTAAAAACAAAGAATAGCAATGGAAACTATTAAAGTCAAATTACACAACTATTTTATTTTTTTATTTTAGTTGTTCAAATTTTAGGCAGTTAAATTAAACTAATTAGCGTAGGCCATGTCATTAAGTAAACATGTTCACTCACATTGTGAAAACAAAACTGTACGATGTAACAAATGTGTGTAGCAAATCACATTATTTACTTATGAACTTAAACTGGAGCACATCGTCCAGTGGTATTGACGTGACCTGTAGCCTACATTGAAAACAGCAAGTACTTGACCTTGAGTCAAGCGGTTTTCTAAGTAAAGCAGGATTCATCATAGGAATTGTTGTTCACAAAGTATTGTTATGTATAACGTCAATGTTATACGAAACCTAAAACTGTTATTGTTGTCTAATGTTTAACGTACAGTTAACACACATTAATGCTAAACCGTACCTTACACGATACTTTAATTCAACAAACCTCAATTGCACTTCTACACGCTTATTCTTGCCATTATTCTATGCCCATATTGTCTCTCTATATGAAGTTTGTAATAAAGTGTGTTTAAGTCTGATTCTGATACAGACGCCCACATAATCTTCCCCTCTAATTCACTGATCCTATAGACTGACATGTTGACAAGAGCTGAGATTTCATTATCTTCTCTTGAGTTCTCCACACAATGTAGCTTGGCGCAGAATAAATCTGTACCCTCTATATAATATTCTCTTTCCAATGAAATGTCAAGTCTTAAAAAGTTAAGTTTCTTACACATAGTTCGTATTTTAAAACAGATATTATATTTAATTACACATTGCTTTTTTTTGTCTAGCCAAGATTTCTGTTGTGTTTTGATAAATGGTTTGGAAAAGTTTTGGAACTTACACTTATGCAAATATTGTTAATTCTCACAAGATGATGATGGCTTAAACTCATTAAGATAAATTTCCACGAACTGGCCAAGTTTTCAAAAATGTTTGGAACATTGACCGTATCATTTACAAAACCTTCCGATTGTTTTCGTACAGTGTTTGGATGTGATGTGTATTACACAAATAGAAGAGGTCTCATTGAGATGAAAGAAAATAAAATCAAACATGTTGATCAAGGAAATCGTAAGCTGTTATTGTCGATGACCTTAGAGGTTAAAACTCAAGAGTTTGATAAATTAAACAGCGCTGATATTAAGTTGAATTTACAGTTTTCAACAAACGCCGACATATTTACCCAAGATGTCGACAAAATATCAAATATAAGCGAGTTACCAATGAAAGACAGGGCTGTAATAAGTACATTGTTTGAAGTTCTTGAGAAACTAGCAAATTTGAATAAAACTAACATTCAACTAAAGAACTCATCTGACTACCTTAAAGAAAGTGTAGATGAACAGAAAATTAAACAATCGAGCTAAAACACAACCGTGACATGTTGAACTCTATGGTGAAGAAGCGAGGTCAGATGTCACACGGTGCGGCACTTAATAGTGTCACCCCCCCCCCCCCCCCCGAAAAAATTATATATATATATATATATATATATATACATATATATATATATATATATATATATATATATATATATATATATATATATATATATATATATATATATATATATATATATAATACTGCCTGTATATATACATATATATATATATATATATTCTGATGTAGCATGTTTTCTCTGTCAGTAGCTGGTTTATGTCTTGGTGTCACCCCCTCCCCCATTCCTCCCTTGTCGGGATTTGTCAAATTTGCTCTTAAAAGACTATTTAACACTAAGTATTCACTTCATTAAGTGAAATTATCTTTTCTGTATATTTTTGCCTTGCCTTTTCCACCTAAATGGTGTCACCGGTGCTGTTCGCACCCCCACCCCCCCCCCCTCGCTACGCCCCTGCTCAAGTGGCACTCCAGATTTAAACAAGACCATACAAGAAATAATAACTGGAAAATTAAACCAAACAGAGGGACATATAAAGACAATGATAGTTTCATTGGCACTAAAACAAAATACAAGTCTTTAACCTTTTGATAAAAACAGCTATATGAAACACACGCAGCAAAACTGACATAACTGTTTACATCAATAGCACAGCCCAATGATACCAATAACCTTGATGAATAACGAATTAGATATACTTAATATCACAGAATATGGACTCCGTCCGAAATAAAATGAAAGTAATGATTTGCGGAATACAACAATTACTTCCAAAGAATTCGAATTCCAGTCAGTAAAAGAATGTAGGTAGGCCTACTCAAATTGTATTATTATGTTTTGTTTAATGTTCTCTTATTCTACTTTTCTTTAGAAGATTACATTGTGATTTCATATTATTGTTAGAGTATAATATATATATATATATATATATATATATATATATATATATATATATATATATATATATATATATATATATATATATATATATATATATAAAGAACATACTATAAGTATATAGTTATATTTTTATAATCACCATTCTCTTTAAAGTGTACAAAGAACATACATCAAAGTTTTCCGGATAATAATATAACCATCACAGTAGAAGACAACAAAACAGCATTATGTGATACAAAGACAGAAGGAGGTGGTTGGATTATTATACAGGTTTGTGAGCATTATTTTATGTAAAGCTATTGTTCAGTTCAACTAATTTGGCAAGAGCTTCATTAATTTAGAACTGCGTTAAAATGTTCTTCATTACAAACGTTAAGGCTAAAATATATCAGTGTAAGCTTAGTGTTATTAATTTGTTATCCTATTGTTTTAAAACACACGTTTTGACTACCGCAACACACCCACAAAGGTTTAAATTTACTTAGACTTATAAGTCAGGTAAACTTATAAGAATCCCATAGTACCAGTCCATCGCTTCGTGTTTTTTCGGTTGTTCAAGAACTAATAAACCGTAACAAAACCAAAGTACTTTTTTTTTTGCGAAATCACATCAGATAGTATTTTTGTATTCCGAAGTGCCTGGTACGTCGGACTCCCAAGTCCCCTGTATAATAGTGTGGGGGGGGGGGGGGGAGAGGTGCAAGACTGCCGGGAACTAAGAAGAATTTGCTCTCGACCGTAACCCCTTTACCGTGTGTCACGAGTTAACTCGTCATATAAAACTTGGGCTTAACCGTACATCACGAGTTAACTCGTCTTCAGATAAAAAAGTCGTCTGTGTGCCGTGCGTCCCAAGTTAACTCGTCTTGATACGAAAATACGAAAATAGCATTGGAAATCAATAACAATGTAGAAGGAGGCTAATCTAACAGCCAATTCAACAGCGTATGATAAAAATAGGTCATCACGTGATGTTGGTACTGTGCTTTTAAATTACCTTCTTTATATTTACCTCATAAATTCTAAATGGCAACTCATTTTCACTTAAAATGATGTTTTATTTTGTCAGGACAACATAACAAATCAAATAATGAAAAAAAAATACACTATTTCCAAAAGAAAATTTATTTTTACACGGTAAAGGGGTTAACCAGATATCTTGACTATAAGCTGCGGCCTTCACGTGGCTTCGGAAGAGTGCCACTAGTCGGACCAAGCCCATGACCCCCCCTAGTGGGTGCGGAATGGCTAGTGGTAGCCAACAGCAGCTAGAGGTTTTTGATCTGGCCGAGTATACTGCTGTATACGCTAAGTTCAAAGAATGGCCGAACGCCCCCCACGATCAAGCTGGGTACCAGGCGGTAGGACGACGTCCCGGTCTGGTTGATGGGGAAGGAAAGCCCGGTGAGAGCCGACGGAAGTAGCAACCGATGTGTGGGAAACTCTTTAAAGGTCGGAGTTTGCTACACTGAGGCCTGCCTGGCTAATGGAAGTCAACCTTCTGAACCGGTTTCCGTATAAGGAAGGAAGGAAGTAATTTTGTAAGTCATACTGAAACTAAAATGTATCATAGACAAAAAGAGAGTTACTGGAGTTAGTGTAGAGAGTTAGAGATAGTTGATTGTCCGCTAAAAGATTATCCGTAACATATATGTTATAAAAGGAAGTTGAGACTACCAAATAGCACCGGGCGCCGGAGGACGTGCTTGTTTCGATTTAATGAACTGCTAATGTAACCCATCGAATCCATTGTCTACTGCATTGTTTAAATCGAAATACATAAGTATATTATATATATATATATATATATATATATATATATATATATATATATATATATATATATATATATATATATATATATAGATATATATATATATATATATATATATATATATATATATATATTACGATCGTAGTAATGTCGATTCTTTGTTAATAAAGAAATATAATACAGAGCCTTCAGTTTATTTCATAGACGCAAATGGAAGCTTGGTTTAATACAGTAACGCTGAGAGTAAAATACATACTATCCAACCGTCAACATTATACAATCATGGCTGTATAACAAGTTTAATATTTAGCAGTAAAATGAAACAATCGATTTTCACGTTAAGAGAATCATCTGTTTTGGGTAGATTAGAATTATCGTCAACGGTCGTCCAAACATTTGGCAATATTTTTCGACCAAATATCATGGCATGCTTATTTAGAAAAAAATATATTTGTATATGCTCTGTTTATTATTTAATGTTCTTTGTTAAAACAATGATTGCTAAATAGACCGTATTTTTTATTTTTTTCAAAAACTCATATTATTTAATTTTTAGAAATTGTCACATAATTAGTACTAACATCTATCTTTAATGACATTTAATGAAATAATACGGTTTGGTACAATAAAACCACGGCAACACATTTATAATCGCACTACTATGCCTTGTCGGTACAGTTTAGAAATTAATATTTTCAAATAAAAATTAGTGTAACAATGAATTGAAAAACATTGTTTAAAACTCAAATACCTCAAACTTCTTAAATATTTTTTTTACAACAGGGCTACAATGAACTTAGATTTGATATGGAGTTTAATGCTAAAGATTACTGCGCTGTGTACAGAGGTTTTAAGGTAGAAAATGAAGCAGTAAAGTATAAGATGAGCTACACGTCATTCAGTAGTAGGAATGTTAAAGATAGCTTTAGTTATCTTAACGGAATAAAGTTTACAACAATTGAATCTGATAACGATGAGTGGTCAAGGGGAAACTGTGCTCAAGACAACAGAGGTGGTTGGTGGTATAAACAGTGTTTTAATGTAAACGTCAACGGCGAATGGGCGAGTCATATAGTTAATAAAGGAATCCATTGGCTTAGCATTACAGGCACTTGCGTGTCTCTAAACTTTGTTGAGATGAAACTTCGTCAAGTGTAAAAAAAGAATATAAACAACATTATTAGAAATTGAAAGAGGGCAGTATATTTTTACGATATTTTGTGGACTAATGTCATAAAATGTGTTATATTTATAAAACCTTTATATGCAGGATAAATTTAAAACAAAGTTACATTACAATAAAACATGTTGGTTAAACATAGATCAACCCTTTTAGGACTATACGGATTGTAGGCATAATTTTAATTATATATGCACACATTTGGTAGTAAAATGACACGTAGATTTCAAGAATGTTAATGTTTTATTGGTATCTTTAATAGTTTTTGAGATACAGCATGGTAAAAATTGCGTATACATAAATAGAAAAAGTGTGTAGTTGATATCTATTACTTTGTAAAAATTTACTTATTTAGCAATTATTAAAACTAATCGCAACTCCCAAACACAGTTTTCTATTGTTTGTATTATTATGTTATTCAATTATTTTAATTGTTACCAACCATTTTTTCTTTTCTCGTTTTCCCAAAATTATCTTTTACATTTTTCGTATATGTGCAACCATAAATGAGCGCACGACAACCCTCGTTTATTACTCTCATATCCATAACTGAAAGTGGTCAATTCGGTATTTATTTAATTTGAGTGCTTCAGACATGTAATTTACAGCGTCAGTTTACCTTACCATGTTCGCTTTAGTTTTCAACATTAAGACTGCAGCTTTGCGAATTATTTACCAGGCAATGGAGTAGAGATCACAGGAATAAATCAGTAATATACTTTATTTGAATGCAGATGGCTTTCGACACTTCGGTATAATGGATCAGCTTGTCAAAGAAATAGAATAGTCTTACCCGCAATTAAAGTGTAGACGTTCGCATTAAAAAAAAAAAAAAAAAAAAACAATCATAAAATATGAATAACAAGGACCATCTATTGTCGCTATTCCTGTTCTTTCTTGTGTAGAGTTTTGCATAAAAACAGATTAAGATAAAAATAAGACGGTCCATCAGAATCTATTGTCGCTATTCCTGTTCCTTCTTGTGTAGAGTTTCGCATAAAAACAGATTAAGATAAAAATAAGACGGTCCATCTATTGTCGCTATTCCTGTTCCTTCTTGTGTAGAGTTTTGCATAAAAACAGATTAAGATAAAAATAAGACGGTCCATCTAATGTAGCTATTCCTGTTCCTTCTTGTGTAGAGTTTTGTATAAAAACAGATTAAGATAAAAATAAGACTATTGTCACTACTATAGTTCCATCTTGCCATTGATTAGATTATAAGGATTACCACAGAGAAAAAATGAAAGTATATATCGCTGGCTATCTGGTGACAAAGTGATGACCTAGACTTGGTAGAATATTTCGCTCTTATCTCACCCAAGAAACAACAAATACAAGAGGAAAAAAATAAGACTGTCAAGAAATATATAGGCGCGTTCATAGAGAGAAAAGCAAAAACCTATAGGTAACTGAAAACAAGTAATTAAAAAAAGTCTAGTGACAATTTTAGCGCAATTTCCTTATGTTATCTGCGTAAATCAAGAGCAGGGTTAGTAAAACCATTGGTTAGTTATTAAAACGTTTTTTATAAAAAACAATTTCAGTATTTTACATGTTTTATTTACAATAGAGTAACATGACTAAAAACCACTGCGCGCCTAGCTACCGATCGTGATGTCGCAGCCATTGAACGTGATGGCGCAGCTATTGAACGTGATGACGCGTGTGGTGTGGTTGCATAAAATGCCTATTAATTCGGTCCAAATTTTAATTAATTCAAAAAAAAATTTGTGACCAAACGAAAGGATATTTTTGAAAACTTTCTTCGGCAATGTTGTTTTAAATTATGGCAGGAATCGATTGGTACATGTTTCAAGTCGCTAAGTGGTCTGGTTGCCGAGATATGGGCCAAAAACTGCATTTTTTCGAGGTTTTTTGGCTTTTCTGGGAAATCCATGAAAGAAACCCGGAATTTTTATGGCCTATGTTCATCCTCGTAACTTGCTTAACATAATTGTTTTTGTAACTAGTCATCGATATTGCTTCGTTGAGGAGGAGATACGACTTAAAGCTGCGGACACACATCCATACATTCATCCATCCATCCATCCAGAAATGACGGGTTAATAAACGCATTTCTCCAGAATGGAAATTGCGCTAAAAACCTATAGGTAACTGAAAACAAGTAATTAAAAAAAGTCTAGTGACAATTTTAGCGCAATTTCCTTATGTTATCTGCGTAAATCAAGAGCAGGGTTAGTAAAACCATTGGTTAGTTATTAAAACGTTTTTTATAAAAAACAATTTCAGTATTTTACATGTTTTATTTACAATAGAGTAACATGACTAAAAACCACTGCGCGCCTAGCTACCGATCGTGATGTCGCAGCCATTGAACGTGATGGCGCAGCTATTGAACGTGATGACGCGTGTGGTGTGGTTGCATAAAATGCCTATTAATTCGGTCCAAATTTTAATTAATTCAAAAAAAAATTTGTGACCAAACGAAAGGATATTTTTGAAAACTTTCTTCGGCAATGTTGTTTTAAATTATGGCAGGAATCGATTGGTACATGTTTCAAGTCGCTAAGTGGTCTGGTTGCCGAGATATGGGCCAAAAACTGCATTTTTTCGAGGTTTTTTGGCTTTTCTGGGAAATCCATGAAAGAAACCCGGAATTTTTATGGCCTATGTTCATCCTCGTAACTTGCTTAACATAATTGTTTTTGTAACTAGTCATCGATATTGCTTCGTTGAGGAGGAGATACGACTTAAAGCTGCGGACACACATCCATACATTCATCCATCCATCCATCCAGAAATGACGGGTTAATAAACGCATTTCTCCAGAATGGAAATTGCGCTAAAAACCTATAGGTAACTGAAAACAAGTAATTAAAAAAAGTCTAGTGACAATTTTAGCGCAATTTCCTTATGTTATCTGCGTAAATCAAGAGCAGGGTTAGTAAAACCATTGGTTAGTTATTAAAACGTTTTTTATAAAAAACAATTTCAGTATTTTACATGTTTTATTTACAATAGAGTAACATGACTAAAAACCACTGCGCGCCTAGCTACCGATCGTGATGTCGCAGCCATTGAACGTGATGGCGCAGCTATTGAACGTGATGACGCGTGTGGTGTGGTTGCATAAAATGCCTATTAATTCGGTCCAAATTTTAATTAATTCAAAAAAAAATTTGTGACCAAACGAAAGGATATTTTTGAAAACTTTCTTCGGCAATGTTGTTTTAAATTATGGCAGGAATCGATTGGTACATGTTTCAAGTCGCTAAGTGGTCTGGTTGCCGAGATATGGGCCAAAAACTGCATTTTTTCGAGGTTTTTTGGCTTTTCTGGGAAATCCATGAAAGAAACCCGGAATTTTTATGGCCTATGTTCATCCTCGTAACTTGCTTAACATAATTGTTTTTGTAACTAGTCATCGATATTGCTTCGTTGAGGAGGAGATACGACTTAAAGCTGCGGACACACATCCATACATTCATCCATCCATCCATCCAGAAATGACGGGTTAATAAACGCATTTCTCCAGAATGGAAATTGCGCTAAAAAGTTGTCCTCTTTATATCTTAAAGATACAGACATCGAAAAAGTAAAATATTTCACGAACAAGGCAGCTTAAAAGGTAAAATATAGCTCGGAAATGTGCAGAAAAAATTCTGAATCGACAAGTCAAGAGCAGATTTAAGCCGTATAAAAAAGTCTTTAGTTAGGGAAAAATTACTAAAGTTAAAATTAAAATGATCAATGAACATTTGCATAGAGCAATAGCTTGGAGATCTATTTAAAAAACGTAATGTATGCCTGAACAAGGCATTTGATGTGTACTCGGCTGAAAAACAAATTGGACATAAAAGAACAACAATAGCGGTGCATAATATAAAGGGCCTACATTGATTAAAGGGGAGCTGTAAATTACTTGTTATTATTATTCCAATGGTTTAGTCCCTCTTTGAACAAGTTCTAGGAGCGACTTTCTGGAATAAAGTCACCATTGAAATAATGGGAGACATAATTTAGAGAAGGATATCTATAAGACGAACTAACTTTTAGAAAATGTAGAGAGAAAGGCTAATTGTGGCCACACTCCAAATAAAATAAGTACGCTCACAACCTATCCTCCCCAAAAGGCAGAGCAACCCGCTACCTCCTATTCTTTAACCAAATAGAAAACGGAGATGGTATCGTTGATAGTTTATCGTTTAAAATCCTAGAGCGATAGACTGCAAACTGGAAAGTCGTTCGAATCCGCGTTAAATTCAGTACAACGCCCCTGAGTCCGCCCAACACTGATGGGTACCTAACTCACGTTAGGGAAAGTATAGACAGCTCGGCATAGTGTAGACCAAACTATCCCGAGTTTACTAAAACAGGTGAATTCATCTTGACTTATCATATGGACCGTCAAAGAAAGTTTTGATAGTTTCAAATATATTACTAAAAGTACAAAACTTTATAAATTAAACTAATTAGGTTTTAACATTTTTTTTAAAGTATGCATGTCTATATACACTAATGAATACACATATGTATTTGATTGAACTATTATAAAACAACACTCCTGAAAATCAATAGAAAGTTGAACGAATCCAGTACATTTTAACAACATACTATGTTTAAAGGAAACGGAGGTTTAAATGTTAGTCATTTAACATTATCTAACATTATTTTTCTTTAAATTGTATATTATATTCATTTTTTTCTTTTTACGATACAATTTTACAGTTAAATTTAAGAAAGTTTGTAGATTCCCTTAACCAAATGAATATTTTAAAGTGAATTAGAATTTTAATAAGCAAAGGAGAAATCAAAATTGTAAAGTTACGTCCGTAGATCGAGGTTTAGCCAAAGATAAAATATTAAGATAAGAAATAAGTCTAGTTACTCACCATTGGTTAAGATGCCACTCACAAATATCAAAGCCGTCACTAAAATAGCAGACATTATAGAGTTGTGTAATACAGAGATTTGAATGACACCACAACACCGGACAACATCGTATGCTGCAGAACTTCACGTCGACTTTAATTTATACATACAATCTTGGCGAACATAAAACTCTGGTCTAAAATTATTGAGGTTTTCTTTACCTCTAAATCAAAGAACTCTTTGTAGCTATTTTTGTTTTGGCTATCTCCCACGTTTCCAGTGCCAGACAGTGATTCTCACTTTATTGTTCGTTAAAGTTATATTGCAGCTAAATATTTTTACTAACAGAAGTTTGTTGTCAATTATATATATATATATATATATATATATATATATATATATATATATATATATATATATATATATATATATATATACATATATATATATGTACATATATATATATATATATATATATGTACATATATATACATATATATACATATATATATATATATATATATATATATATATATATATATGTATATATATATATATATATATATATATATATATATATATATGTGTGTGTGTGTGTGTGTATATATATATATATATATATATATATATATATATATATATATATATATATATATATATATATATATCTTGTTTATAAATGTATACATAAATACGTGTGTATATACATGAATTTAGTGATATACCGATACATAATAATTTTTGACGACCGTTTGATAGTTGCAGAATACTTTTAGAAAATCAGCCAATACATTAAACTTTACATGTGCGACACAGTTGTCAAACACAACTACTACTGAAAACTTTTAGCGCCCCACTAAACTCCAACACCTAGGTTATAGAACACCTTTGTACTTGAAAAGCTTGATGTTTTAATCAACTGGACGGTATCTTTCATTTAGCAGCCTCAGTCTCCAACTCCCCCACCAATCCTTTTACGTTGGTCTCTTACATGTCATATAGTTGCATTTTTGACGAAATAATGTGCATAGTAAAAAGTCTCAAATTAAATCACAATTTTTTTGTTAATCGTTACGCTAGGGTGACGGTCCGCGATGCAGGCGTAGTAGAGTTAACCTATTTGAATAATCTCTGTCTATAAAGTGGGATTAGTCAGGTACTCACCAGTGTTGGGTGTACTCAATGATGTTCTAATGACATGAAGCTGTGATTTAAACTGGAGGTTATCGTGTATGTAGTCGTGTGCTTTACCATACCGGTAAACTACGCCGCCCCTCTTTATTTTAATGTTGTGTACTGACAATAATCTTGAGGCGGAAAACTATGTTAGATCTGGGTGTTTTCCTTTATCCGTTAAGACTTCCTTTACTCAGATTTTATACTAAAGTAAAAATACACACAAGCGAAAAGATGATGGACCATGACAATAAAAAATGTTTGCTCTTTAGGTATGCATTTATATTTCACTGCATACAAATTTCAAAAATTATAAAATATGTTGTAACTTTTGGAGAAAATTTTAGAATATCAAAAATTAATTCGCAAAGATATTTTTAAAATGTATTACCGACATTCAAAACTAAGAAAAAAATTATCTTAAATACGCAAGCAACAACTGAAAGCGCTCTTTTCTAGAATACAAACACTAGTTGTTTAAGAAGCCTTGCAGATGATGTCAAGTAGATTACAAAAACAAAAATTCCTTGTTGCCAATTGTATACTTATAAATAAAACTTTACCTTTGGCCACGCTTAGTCTGCAGGGTGGTAAATTTATCAGCAGACTTTTCTGACCCAAAAGATATAGTGAATAAACAGCTTACACAGAATACAGGATGCAGTTTTAAGATTTTTTTTCTGTAACTTTCTTTATCTTCAGTGAATATATAATGTTGGCATTATATGTAAAAGAAAAAACGACAACAACCTTGGCCTAAATGCACCAAAATATTAAAAACTGAAGGGGAAAAGAACTGACATGATAATTTGTTTACATTTAAATGTATGTTTAGTTTATCATACATTGAGCACTATATTGTCCAATATAGCCCAAAGGGAGACCATTAATATATTACTTGCGGCTATAATTTTTTTAAGCGTGTATGCCAATTGTAAGTATTTTGACAAACTTTCTTGTACAAATTATTTTCAAATCAATAAATAATTTCTTGATTGTTGAATTGAATTTAAACGTTACTTTGCAAAAATATTATATTCTTCTAATATGTATATGTGAAGCACTTTAGTCTATCTGATTATCAATTTTAGATAAATGCACAAAAATAACTAAGATTACTAGGAAGCAAATAATCATATAGAACAGGGGTCGGCAACCTGCGGCCGCGAGCCGCATGCGGCTCTTTTGATATCAAGATGCGGCTCTACAGTTCCTTGAACAAATACTAATACTCTTAATAAAAAAGTAAAATATTTGAAATAAAGAAAATGTTAGTGGCTCTTTAAAACCAGGGAAATTTTGAAAATTGTAACTTTTGGCTCTTCCGCTTCAAAAGGTTGCCGACCCCTGATTTAGAATAACAAAATTATGTTGTTAAAATATATATATATATCTTTTACTACACTGTGATGATGTTGTTAAATTTTGGATCCCATTAAAAAAATCAGTGACTTTGGATTAATTTCATCTCTACTTATTTAAACTCGTGTGTATTTCCATTTGGAACCTTGTGTGTGTTATTTTTTTTTCCTTCACATTTTATACATTGTAAGTACTTTTTTTCTGTTTTATTTCTTGTGTGTTGCCTGGCCCCGGATGGGCCTCACGCACAACTATGTCGGAAAAATACATCAAACGGCTATTCCTGCCTAAGTTTGGCATGGCAGGACATGCACCAAAAACTCTAGAGATTTTCATAGAAGAGGGTTTTTCTTTAGCTACACTCACAGCTGACGAACTAAAAAGAGAGCTATGTATGTTATGTAGCCTATCACCAGCTGAATTTGAAGGTCTGTATAACTATGGGACACTGCGTAAATGGTATGTCACCATTAGATCAAAGGAACTTTATGAGAAAATGCACCTAAAAGAATTTCACAGAGATTTGCCACCTGGGGTAACATCCAGATACAGAGTGCAGAGAATATCAATAACCCACGCCGATAAATCTGGGCAAAGGGGCATGCTGAAATGGCTGCCTTCCAAGACAAGCGACGATGATATAATGGCGATTCTTAAATCTATAAGCAGTCAGGACTCAACACCAACATTTAAGAGAATAGACCAATCAAATGTGGTCCAATTCACCATCTCTCTGGAGAAAGAAGATGTGGAGAGTGTGCCACACTATATTATACTTACAAATGAGGCCAACAAGGAGAGCAGAGTCCTTATAATCCTCAATGGGAGGAGAGTGCAATGTTGCCACTGCAACACAGACAGACACCTGCCTAAAATGTGTGAGCATTTGAGGACTCGCGCTCTTGACGGCGTCCAGCTAGTAGATGGACAGTACAGGGCAATTGAGCCTTGGGATGCAAATGATAAAGAAGAAGTTAGGGAGCATCTAAGTAACAATAGAAATTTCTTAAAGCATTGGGACAGTTATGATGTTGACGGAGAAAGACAAAATGAAATGCTTAGAGAAGCAAGGCATAGAGAGGTAGAAGATGCCTTTGGAGTAGATGGCCAAACTGAAGCACATCATACTACTGCAGCATCACAGCAAGTTAAGGAAAGAGTAACAGAAACCACCATAGAGGCCGAAGCCATGGAGACAATAGCGATCAGAAATTCCATAGTAACAGGGTCTCAAAAAGATGGGAATCAAGAAAATTTGGAGGCTGTCGACGAAACAATAAATGATATTCTTCAAGATAACACTAGTTCAGAAAACATAACGAAACCGCTAAAGAAAATTAAAAGCTCACAAAGTATATCAGCAACAAAGGTATCAGGTCAACTGTCATATAGTCAAGCAATCAGTTCAAGTAAAAGTCAATTACCTACAGTAAAGCCACCTCAAAGGGTCGTGACCAGGGCCCAACGGGATAGCAAACCAGCGGCTGGAAAGTTTGGCGCTAAAAGACCACCACCATCCAGCCCTCCAGAAACACATGTTCGAAAGAAAACCCCAAATAATTCATGCTAACTCTGGCAACATTGAACATCAGGGGGGCTAGGGACAAACACATTATATAAACAACATAATAAATAAACACAATATTGACATCCTACTTTTACAGGAAACTAACATTTGAACTACAGAAGAAGCAAATAAACTAGATGCATAATTAATATCGACAGTCTCAAGCTAAACATCACTCGATCAGCCCTCAAGTAAATTAACATTTTAGAACAGTCTTCTGTTTCCCAGGTTTTTAAAAGTGCACAACCTGAATGGTAGAAAGAGATACACACCTCACCCCCCCCCCCCCCCCTCTCTCTCTCTCACACACACACACACTTCCCCCTACTCAACCGGACTGGCGGATTTTTCAAGGTAGCGTGACCTCTTTGCCAAGGGTCAATTTTATGTCATGGAAAGTTTTGGAATGATGGATCAGTATGTGTACTGCAGAGACACTTCTCCCGAGGTCGTTTCTATTTCTGTCCATGGGCGGCTACAATGTGAACTTTTGACTCCTCAGCTAAGGACAAAGCACAGTAAACTAAGCAGTCAAGAGAAACCTAGTTTGCACACCTTATTTTAGTCTAGTTCTTATGCCATTTTATTTTCTCCATTTGATTATTATATATGCAATTGATGTTCATGTCTTTGATGCTGTGTAAAATCTATCAAATAAATAATTATTACTGATTTAAATGTTTAAAACAATTGAATTAATAAAATAATAAAAAAAAATTTATCTCAACACTTACAAGCCGATGATGAAAACTGTAATACTAAAGCGAATACACACAACTGACGCTGTAAATTACATGTCTGAGGCAAAAAAAAAAAAAAAAAAGAGAGAGAAAAAAAAAAAAGATTGTCAAATTTGCTTTTTTTTTTTTTTAAATTTAAAAAAAACATTTGTTTGAGGACTGCATAGATATAAATGTTGAAAGGGAAGAATGTTTGCTTTGATGTGTCTCGTTGTAATAACATGACTTTTCCGATTGCTTAAAATTTATATCAATGTAATTCTCTGTAATCACAAATTTATTTCAGCTCTACTTAAAAACCCAAATTCCACCCCGTCACATCCCCCCTCACCCACCACGCCGAGAAAAAAAATTCATTGAATCATCATTTAATTACACATTTGCATTTTCAGGTTGTTTTTTTTTCTTTATTTTTTTTATTTTTTTTTTTTTTTATATTTAGAAGTTTTGTATTAGATCTATGTAAATAAGTAAACCATCTTAAATGAATGAAAGTAGGCTACAAGTAAGAAAGAAATATTACTATTGTAAATCTGTATCAGTCCTCGCAAGCCGGTGATGAAAACTGTAATACTAAAGCGAACACACAACTGACGCTGTAAATTACATGTCTGAGGCAAAAAAAAAAAAAAAAAAAAATTAATTAATTAATTAATTAATTTTAAAAAAATAAAGAGGAATAAAATTTATCTCAGCACAGCAAATACACATGTCCCTTTTGCGGAAAGTAATACTTGAAGAGAAAAGCAGTTGGCATTTGGAAGTGTAGCAGATGCTCTAAAACTGTTGCAGGGGGTGCTTGGGTTTATTCAAGTACAGCTGCAGCTCAAGTAGGCAGTGCTATTCGTCGTCATTTATGGATGACCCCCACCATCCCGTGCTGGACTGTTGGGTTATGTTCCTAATATATCGCCTGTGTGCAGAAACGTTGCAGATTTTTAGTACTACAAAAGTGCGTAGATGTGCAGTTAGTATTTTAATGTGGAGTTAGTGTTCAAAAGTAGAGTCAGTGTTTAAATGTGAAGTCAAGTGTTAAATGTTCAGTGTTTAAATGTGGAGTCAGGGTTTAATGTGGAGTCAGGGTTTAAATGTTGTCAGTATTACTTTGACCTCTAAATTACATGAAAGATTAGTACTACATCTATCAAGGGGAAGCAACCGAATAAAACATGATCCAATAACATTTAGCCGGTTAAGGTTCTTTATTTTTTTATTTCTCACGTGAATCTTAAAAAAAAGTGTTAAAGAGTAGAATTCGCATAGTATTTTATAGAAAGTTCACTATTTTGTGTTTTAAAATTCAAATTCTGTTTTTAATAAATAAATGAGACCATTATCGATATTTTAAGCAACCCTATCAACTTTTAATCAACCCTATCAACTTTTAATCAACCCTATCAACTTTTAATCAACCCTATCAACTTTTAATCAACCTTATCAACTTTTAATCAACCCTATCAACTTTTAATCAACCCTATCATTAGCTTCTCGGGAGACGGCGGGATGGGGCGGGAGACCGTGGGATTTGCTAACTCTTACGTCCCGAGTGTCGGGAGCAGGGCAGATGAGGCTCATTAGCTGGGGACAGCAACTTGGGGAAAGAAAACTAGTTTGTTCTTGTGTTGACAAATCTAAAATGAGAATTAGGCTCAAGTCGAACTCATCTGGTTAGACGAGTTTCTACCGCCCCCCCCCCCCCGATTAATTTATATATAAAATATATACTTTTACTAGTGTCCACCCACCCTCCCCCCTCCCCCAGAAACTTTATTCCCCCCCCCCCCTCCCCCGAGAGTCACAAAGAAAAAAGTCTGGAAGAAACACTGCGTATACGTTGACGAGTATTACTAACTATATTCGTAACCAGTGTTTCTTCCAGACTTTTTTCTTCGGGGAGAGGGGGGGGCGGACTTTGGAGACCCCCCCCCATTCTCCCCCCCCCCCCCACCCCATCACCCCACCCCCACCGAAGAAGTGCCTGGAAGAAACACTGCTCGCTACGTGTTTGTTTTTTTCAAACTAGTTTTTACTTTATACCACTCGATGACAAGAGCAATTGTTATTATTACAATTTATCTTCAATTTTCTTTATTCGAATGGACTGAACATTTAACAATTAAAAAATTAAAAAATAGCACAGTATTCCAGTTTTCCGTAACCATTAAACTCGACAAAACTGTTCTTTATTCTAGACCTCGCCTCACCCAGAGATGAATCGTTATCAAAAACCAAAAATGTTTTGACCAGGTACGATTCTCCAGGTTCATCGTCTGCTATTTTTAGAAAGTTCGCATGTGTAGTCAGAGGCGTAAATTTTTCGAGTAAAGGTAGGGTGCGAAATTTAGAAAGAAAAAAAAACAGCACTAGATTCATAATTTTAGGTGTGACTATCGGATGCCCTCGCGAATCAGGGTAGGATGGTCAGGTTCAAACTTTTAAGGTCCGGCTACTCGACGGTGAGAAAATGGAAATGAATTGGCCACACGTTCAGGAAGCCTGTATCCATCATAACAAGACAGGCCCTCACCTGGAATCCAAAGGGCAGGAGGAGAAGAGGCAGACCAAGAAAGACCTGGAGACGTGACCTGGAAGAAGACACCAAAAAGATTGGATACACATGGGGACAGTTGGAGAGACTAGCCCAGGACAGAGGCGCCTGGAAAGCTCTTGTCAGCGACGTATGTCCCAGGAGGGGTGACAGGCTAACCTAACCTAACTTGACGATGGGGTACGAGTTTACCCTGCGTTCAGTGGGGTGGAAGATAAGCCTGGTGAGAACCAAAGGACAGAAGCGACTGATACGGTAATAAAAATCGGTAACCAAACCAGTTAGCCGGAGTTTGTTGAGGCAAGACTGGCTAATGGGAAACACCTCCTGAGCCGGTGATGTCCGTACGGAAATAAGGAAAGCTGTCAATATATCTACACACTAATATATATATATATATATATATATATATATATATATATATATATATATATATATATATATATATATATATATATATATATATATATATATATATATCGATGGTCTCGGTCGCAAACCGTCTAACTCAAAAAATTTCGATTTTCTTTTTTTTACATAAATCAAAAGCCAATATGATTCCCCATAATGCCTGAAAATATTAGAGAAATCTGTAGAATGATTATTGAGATATAATCATTTGAACAAACTGCCTATTATTTCTAGCGCTAAAAATCTCGGCGCAAAACGAATATCGCTATATTTGTCAGTACACTTTTGATCGGGAACGCAGTCGTACGCCGTAATCACACAATTTTACAGCACAGCAGTCACGGTACTTATAGGTAAGGATATTTGATTAATTATGTTCAACTATTCTATTAAATTTTATCATTTTAAAGAATAATAAACAAATAGTATTTGTTTAATATAGCCTATTTCCAGATTTTCAATAACCAAACTGATTTGTTTACATTTTTGTAGGCAAACACAATGCTTTGAAACTAGATCTTCATTCTAGAATTTAAATATCAATCAAAACAATACAATTCGAATTATATTTCCACAAGAATGTGCAATAAATTTAATAATTAATTCACTACTAGCTTTAGATTGAGGGTTTAGATAATTGTTAAGAAATGTTTTTAGTAGATGCTTTTATGATTAATTTTTCAACAGACAAGCCTCAACACACCAGCCTCTCTCAACATACCAGCCTCTCTCAACATACCAGCCTCTCTCAGCATACCAGCCTCTCACAACAGAGCAGTCTTAACACATAACAGACCAGCCTCTCTCAACAGACCAGCCTCTCAACATATCAGCCTCTCTCAACAGACCAGCATCTCTCAACAGACCAGACTTACCACACAACAGATCAGCCTCTCTCAACAGACCAGCCTCTCTCAACAGACCAGCCTCTCTCAACATACCAGCCTCTCTCAACATACCAGCCTCTCTCAGCATACCAACCTCTCACAACAGAGCAGTCTTACCACACAACAGACCAGCCTCTCTCAACATACCAGCCTCTCTTAACAGATTAGCCTCACTCGACAGACCAGCCTCTCTCAACAGACCAGCCTCTCTCAACAGACCAGCCTCTATCAACATACCAGCCTCTCTCAACATACCAGCCTCTCTCAGCATACCAGCCTCTCACAACAGAGCAGTCTTAACACATAACAGACCAGCCTCTCTCAACAGACCAGCCTCTCAACATATCAGCCTCTCTCAACAGACCAGCATCTCTCAACAGACCAGACTTACCACACAACAGACCAGCCTCTCTCAACAGACCAGCCTCTCTCAACAGACCAGCCTCTCTCAACATACCAGCCTCTCTCAACATACCAGCCTCTCTCAGCATACCAACCTCTCACAACAGAGCAGTCTTACCACACAACAGACCAGCCTCTCTCAACAGACCAGCCTCTCTTAACAGATTAGCCTCACTCGACAGACCAGCCTCTCTCAACAGACCAGCCTCTCTCAACAGACCAGCCTCTATCAACATACCAGCTTCTCTCAACAGACCAGCCTCTCTCAACAGACCAGCCTCTCTCAACAGACCAGCCTCTCTCAACAGACCAGCCTCTCTTAACAGATCAGCCTATCTCAACAGATCAGCCTATCTCAACAGACCAGCCTCTCAACATACCAGCCTCTCTCAACAGATTAGCCTCTCTCAAAAGACTAGCCTCTCTCAACAGACCAGCCTCTCTCAACAGATCAGCCTCTCTCAACAGACCAGTCTCTCTCAATAGACCAGCCTCTCTTGACCTATCAGCCTCTTTCAACAGATCAGCCTCTCTCAACAGACTAGTCTCTCAACATATCAATCTCTCTCAACAGACCAGCCTCCCTCGACAGACCAGTCTCTCTCAATAGACCAGTCTCTCTCAATAGACCAGCCTCTCAACATATCAGTCTCTCTCATCAGACCAGCCTCTCTCAACATATCAGCCTCTCTCAACAGACCAGGCTCTAAACAGATCAGCCTCTCTCAACAGACCAACCTCATTCTACAAACCCAGCACCCACCAGATTTAGTGAAATAAATTGTGAGAATAGAAAGATGTAATAAATAAAGCATAACCTTCAACAGTTAACAAGTCTAATCTCTATTAAAAATTAAACTGACCCCATAATGTAGAATAAACTCAAATAAATAAAATATGAGCCCAAAACTATAATCTAAATATTATGAGGTGTTAATTATAACTTAAAAACATAAACATAACTAAATCACGTTCATTGGACAAAACGAACGAACGCGGCTGGGACCAAAATTCTCGGCTCAAAACAGCTAAGTCTGCGCGCGCACAGATAGACGGTTTGCACCGAGAATTTTAGACCGAGCAAACCGTCTATCTTTTTAAACCTGCTATAACTTTGTAAATATCAACAAAACCCATTTTAAAACGCTACAGTATAGTCGGTAGAGAGTTTCTTCGGAGATATCTTTTAAAAAAATGTGTATTAGAGCGATCGAGAAGGAAATAATAAGTTTTTTGTCTCTCCTGTAAAATTTACATTTTCGGAGTTAGACAGTTTGCGACCGAGACCATCGATATATATATATATATATATATATATATATATATATATATATATATATATATGTCTTCCCTTTGTGAGCTGTGTCTGGTTGCCTCCCCTGCGTAAAAACAAGACGCCTATACGAATGAAGGTGAAGGCGCGGGTTGAGATTTGGGTGTGTGCGTGCGTGCGCGTGATAGTGAGTAGATGCCAACAAGGGCGCTCATTCAGGCGGGGGAGAGGGGGTGAGAAAGGTGTACCGTGTTATTACTCACTCCAGATTTTCCTCCTAAGAAGCCATTTTTTTCACAGCACAGTAGAAGTATTCGTCTCCTTGTGTTTGGCACATTCGAGTTAACGGAGTTGAAAAACTTTGATTGGATTTGTTTCATTGCTTGTGTACCTGTATAAAGGTAAGTTATGTGCTGGGAGTTGTGTGTGTGTGCCCGTGTTACACACTTTAAAAGTGTTGTTTTTTTTTAATTTTCTGTTTAAAAAAAACGTAGAAAATTAAAGGGAGGGAAGTGCGAACTCGTATTAGAACATTACAAGAAAAATAATGTTTTTTGTAGGTGATGCCGGTATTCCATAAACAAATTATAATTATATCTTTAGAGGTCTATTATAGAAAAAACGAATATTATAGAAAACTTCTCTAAACTAAGACTACAACCGATTAAGTAGAGAAATAAACCTGGTATTTTAGTTTTTAATAAATGCCCAGCTAAATTTGTATCCATAAATTCAAGTACCGCTAGGTCTACTTACAAGAAGAGAGACCGCGATCACCAACTTCCTGGCTCTTCCTCGACCGTTTTGATCTGTTCTGACTGTTTGGTGAACTAGTGAATTTATTTTCAATATTAGCACCAGTTAAAAGTATACTATTATAACTATTTCCTGGCTTAATTTGTATGTTTGTAATGTAACTCAAGCAATTTACCAGCTTTACCCTACCCCCACCCTCCACACCATTCACGCTATACTATTAATAGATTAAGAATTAATGTGCTCCTGATATTATTGTTATTGAAGTTGCAAATGATTAATAAATGATCGGCGTTTATAACTGACAGTAGTTTCACATCATAGGCCAGTCTTAAAGTCAATAAACGACGATTTTACTGCTGGTGTTTGGTTGGGAATGGTGTGGACAAAAAAGTTATGACCAAAACTAACTTGAGAAAATAAACAACAAGCCAACCTAACTTTAAACTCAATTTTCAGTAAGCTGATATTGGGATGTTAACAGTGTTTCTTCCAGACTTTTTTCTCCGGGTGGGGGGGAGGGAGAGGGGCACTTGATATTGTCGGGATGGGGGGGGGGGGGGGGCGGACAACATTTTCGGGGTGGGGTGTGGACACTGGTAAAAGTATGTTTTCTATATAAATTCCATTTAGTTCGGGGAGGGAGGGGGCGGAAGACTTTCTTCGGTGGGGGGGGGGAGCCTGGATGCCTGAAAGAAACTCTGGATGATACTACTGTCTCCGCTGTAGTTAGATAACTGTGCTGTAATATGATAAGAACTCTACTCATCTACCATAAGGCCAGAAAGGGGAGTTTAACTTTCTTTGTCTTTTGTGAGGGGAGAGCAGCCTATAGTAACTACACGGTGCTAAAACATGAATAATGATGCAATGTTAATACGTGCTTTAAGCATGGGTCCAGCAAGTATGGGTGCACTAAGTTTGTGAACTAGATGTGAGTTCACTAAGATAGAGTGCAATTATGTATGGGTGCATTGTACACTGGGATTGTGCATATGAGTGTGTAGGTATAGTAGGCCTATACGATGAACTGTTGTGTGTTATAGGTACTGATCACTGGGTTTGAGTGCACTGGATATAAATATTATATATAAAATGTAAGTGTATTAAACATGGATATGGAAAGCATCACTTGTCCACACCTATCCCAGCTAGAACCTTTAATGAGAAAACCTAACTCAGTCTCATGAATCCATCAAATCTATTTCAGCCATACTCTACTGACCTAACCCAATCCATCAAATCTATTTCAGCCATACTCTAATAACCTAATCTAATCAATCAAATCTATTTCAGCCATACTCTACTAACCTAACCCAATCCATCTAATCTATTTCAACCATACTGTACTAACCCAACAACCCATTAAATCTATTTCAGTCATACTCTACTGACCTAACCCTAACCCAATAACCCATCTAATCTATTTAAGTCATTCTGTACTGACTTAACCCTAACCCAACAACCCATCTAATCTATTTCAACCATACTCTACTGACCTAACCCTAACCCAACAACCCATCTAATCTATTTCAACCATACTCTACTGACCTAACCCTAACCCAACAACCCATTAAATCTATTTCAGTCATACTCTACTGACCTAACCCTAACCCAATAACCCATCTAATCTATTTCAGCCATATTGTACTGACCTAACCCTAAACCAACAATAAATCTAATCTATTTAAGTCATTCTGTACTGACTTAACCCTAACCCAACAACCCATCAAATCTATTTCAGCCATACTCTACTAACCTAACCCAACAACCCATCTAATCTATTTAAGTCATTCTGTACTGACCTAACCCTAACCCAACACCCCACAAATCTATTTCAACCATACTCTACTGACCTAACCCTAACCCAACAACCCATCTAATCTATTTCAACCATACTCTACTGACCTAACCCTAACCCAACAACCCATCTAATCTATTTCAACCATACTCTACTGACCTAACCCTAACCCAACAACCCATCTAATCTATTTTAGCCATACTCTACTGACCTAACCCTAACCCAACAACCCATCTAATCTATTTCAGCCATACTCTACTGACTTAACCCTAACCCAACAACCCATCTAATCTATTTCAACCATACTCTACTGACCTAACCCTAACCCAACAACCCATCTAATCTATTTTAGCCATACTCTACTGACCTAACCCTAACCCAACAACCCATCTAATCTATTTCAACCATACTATACTGACCTAACCCTAACCCAACAACCCATCTAATCTATTTAAGTCATACTCTACTGACCTAACCCTAACCCAATAACCCATCTAATCTATTTCAACCATACTATACTGACCTAACCCTAACCCAACAACCCATCTAATCTATTTGAGTCATACTGTACTGACCTAACCCTAACCCAACAACCCATCTAATCTATTTCAGCCACCATGTCGAGCACTAAAACCAAGAAGAAACAGCGGACTAGAACACAGCGCTACACATCCAATGTGTTTGCCATGTTCAATCAAGCACAGATACAAGAGTTCAAGGTCAGATAGAGTTAACTGTTTCTTTCAGTCAAACTTTAAAGATTTATTGATTTCTTAATATTTTTTATTGATTTATTTTTAAATAGATTATAATATAATATCTAAATCTGGTAGTTTATTTTCCTATATGTTAAATGCTTTGTTCAACTTCAATGTTTGTTTAGTTGTTTTTTTTATGTTTATACAAAAAAAATTAACTTACTTAATGCACAATTATTTTATTTTATTTTTCAACTGGATTTGACATGATTTAGATACCCATCTAACATTTTAAGTTTAAGCCTATATTCCAATGCTACTTTAACCTCACATATGTCAAAAATTGGAATATATTAGAAAATTTTTTAAATACCATTGAAAATTAATATATAAAATAAAGCATTCTTTTCCAATATTTTTCTCATTATTTCACTTTAACTCTTAAATTTAAGGGCCTTTAATTAATTGGTTAAAATAAAAGTTTCATTATTAAAAAAAACCAGAAGATTTATTAACAATATAAAAAATTTCTTTCAAACCAATTTATAGCAAAGGTTTTAATTATCAACCAAATGGTATCTAAAATTTAGAAACAAATTTATTTTTCCATTTAAATTTTTCAGAAAGCTTTAAATAAGATAGACTAAAAACTTCTCCAGGTAAATTTTGTAGCTACTGATAAGACTGACATCATCAAATAACATCAAAAGATTTAGAAAATTTTTAAAAAATTTTCTCTCAAGTAAATCTTTTAGCTTTTGATAAGATTGACCAATATAACTTATCAGGAGGTTTAGTAACATAGTTTTAAAAAATTTTCTCATGTAACTTTCCAGGAAGCTACAAAAAACTTCTCCATATAAATATTTTAGCTTTTGATAGATTGACCAAGTAACTTATCAGAAGATTTGGAAATATTTTTTGTTTTAATTTTTCTCATGTAACTTTCCAGGAAGCTTTTAATATGATCTACAAAAAACTTCTTCAAATAAATGATTTAGCTTTTGATAAGATTGACCAAGTAACTTATTAGAAGATTTGGAAATATTTTTGTTTCAATTTTTCTCATGTAACTTTCCAGGAAGCTTTTAATATGATTGACCAAAACCGAGACGGGTACATCGACAAGGAGGATCTGTTTGAGATGTTCACATCCCTGGGCAAGAACCCAACTGATGACGATCTGGACGTGATGATCAACATGGCGCCAGGCCCTATCAACTTCACCATGTTCCTCACGCTGTTTGGTGAAAAACTCAACGGAACTGATCCAGAGGAGGTCATTAAAAATGCTTTTGCTTGCTTTGACGACAGAAACATAGGTGAGTTAATTAGTCTAAGTTAATGAGTATGCTTTGTGGGACAGAGTGGTCTGGCGGTAGAGAGCTGGACTGCTAACCCGCAAGTCTTGAGTTCGAATCAAAGTCACTAGACCGTCCCTGAGTCCACCCAACTCACGTTAGGGAAAGTAAAGGCGGCTGGGAATAGTGCTGACCACACTATCTCTTCATGTGCAGAGGTCACAGAAACAAGTGAACTCCACTTGCCCTATAGACTGTCAGGTTTGAAAAGGGAAACTTTACTTTTTAATGAGTATGCTTAAGTAGCTAATGAGTTGAGGTGATGATCAGCATTTAAGAGTAAATAAAATCAAATGAGTTTAAAAGGTTAAGTTAATTAGCTGGGTTAATGATATGAGTTGATTATCTGTGCTTATCAGGTGAGTTCATTAGTAAGGATAATAATTTTCACTCATGTAATAATTAGGTAAGTAAATCACTTTATGTGTTAAGCTAATTAGAGGAGGTAATGTCTGAGGCTAATGAGAGGAGTTAGTATCAGTAATTAGGTAGATTCATTTTAAAATTTAATTAGGTGAGACAGTGATATAATCTACTGACTTCACATTAGGCATTAGGTAGTGTTGGGGGGTGAGGAGGGGGTTATACTCTCTTAATGAACCAGGCTAATGATTACAGCTAAGAAGTTGAGTTTTTTGGTTGAATTAGTGAGTAGATTAGATAGCCAATCAATTAGTACACTAATTTACTACTACATTTCCCATTTAACTGAGTTGCTGAAATTCGACGTTCAATAAAATTTTGCAGATTTTAAGCATGGCTTTTAAGGCTTTATAATGTTCAAATCCATCAGTTTATTATTCTTTTACTGTTAGGTTTAAAAAAAACTAACTGTATACTATACTTTAATCAGCTAGTCAGAAATAATTCAAAATATTTTTGTAAACATGTAGGCCTATCTTATAAGAAAAACATAACCTATTTACATTTCTATGAGTTAGGCTAACAACAATGTATATTATAATCACTATATTTTTCTCCTATTTTTCTGGCCAACAGGTTTCATTCCAGAGGATTATCTCAGGGACTGTTTAATGACCATGGGAGACCGCTGGTCAGAGGATATGGTGGATGAACTGCTTCACGGCGCCCCAATTCTGGAAGGGAAATTTGACTACCTAGAATTCACTCGCACACTGAAACATGGAGCAAGAGAAAAGGATGATCCCCCAATCCCATTAGTAGAGCAGCAAGAGGCAGGGGAGGGTAACTCTGCAGGAACAGGAAGTTAAGAGAGAATGGTGGTAGGAATGTTGTTGACAGTTCAAAACAAACAATTCCATGTACATGAGTGCCTTACAATTTGCATTTTTTTTCATATCTCTATGGTATCTTCTTTCACTGAAACTCTTTTTGTTATATACTGTTTAAACATTTTAAAATATATTTCTTTTAAAATGATACTTAGAAAATATAATATAGTGGTATTATTTTTATAGGTAAGTTAATCCTATGCTCGATATATTTTTAATTTTATTTTTCTAATTATTATATATCAAAATGCAATCAAAACAAGTATTTTCTCTACTCTAAATAAATGCATTAAATATACTAAAATTATTGTGCACAATAATAGGCCCTAGTTGTTTTTTAATATATTTTACTATTACTTTGAGTTCAGCAAAATATTTTTATTATTATTATTAAACTGTCAATCCATGTATCAGTTATATTTAGACATAATAAAATATGTCAACATAAAGCAAATGTATCATTACTTGAGAAAAAAAATAATTTACAACTACTTTCACTACTCATTAAATACAAGTTGTTATTTTTAAATCACCTTCCAATACTGTAATATCGTAAGCCCATAAACACTGAAAGATATGCATTTGTAAAGTCACTTTCCTCTTATTAGTTTTTATTTACAGCAAAGTTAAAAACAAAAATATGATTCTGTACTACTTATATCACACATTCATAACAAAAGATACAAATTTGGATAAATCTGTCTTGCACTTTAAAAAAAAAAATGATTCCTTGCTTTCAGAGACCATAGGCTACTCTCAACACAATAACAAAAAATGTTAGTCCTCCAACAAATTGGCTCACCATTTTGTTATATATTTATCATTATAAAATTATTATATATAAAATTATATGAGTAGAAACTACTTTTCAAAAAATCATAAGCCTTTTAAAGTTTGGTCACTGTATTTAATGTAAGCAGCAAATTCAGTTTTGATAAACATCAATAAATCAACATTTTCATCACCACAGCACAAAGTTATACAACATTAAATCAAACATTACTATGCTAAGGTCTTTGAAACAGATGTACTCTACTTCATCTGCCCCAGAGAGTCTTGGGCACAAACAATAAAAGATGATGGGTCAAACATTCAAATTCCGGTCAAATAAAATAAAAACATTCTGTTTTTTAAAAAAAAATCAGAACTATAACATTGAAGACAAATGGTGTGTATTCATTTAGCAATAAAAATTGTAAACCAACCAATCTAGTTTGGTTTGTTATATCTCTTGTTATAAACTAGTTCAGACCAGCTGAATAATGCAAAAATTGTTGTTGTCCTTTTTTTCATTTAAATGGTATCAAAAAATTCTCATAAGCAAATAGTCCTAACCCTTACCACAGTTAACATTTTGTTTAGAAACTAAGTCTGGTGGATGATCAATGTTTTTTTAAGATCAATGCAGTCTATCTTCAAGATTGTTAAGGAAAAAAACTGCTTCAATTTATTTTACCACTTATTCATAACTACAGGTTAATTTAATCTCAGATTACCACATGTGGTTAACATGGCTTGTTTTCATTTTTAACTCACCAAACAGTAATAAAACAGGTAGTGGTAGTACCCTCACAAACTCAAGACAACAGTTAAGTATGAGAATACTAACACTACCTGTTTTATTATGATTCCCATAAACCTCACAGCATCAACCGTTCTATTTATGTTTTTTTTAACACACCACCAGCAGTTAAGATTAGGTCACCAACTCTATGGCTTTATTAAAAAAAATGTATCACAAAGTAGATGCCTGTTATATTAAATATGGTCACCATCAAAGGTAACAATACTAGAAGCCTACATAAAACTGTGTCATCACAGTTTATAGCAGGCTATAGAAAACCAGTGTGCTTTCCCCATTGACCTAATCATCAACACACAGTTATTTTAAACATTAACCAATGCCTGCAGGCCTAACAGGTATATGGAGGGGGGGGGGGGGGAGTAGCATTGTCCTTTATGGTAGTGGGGGGGTAGATGTAATGTGCTGAACAATTTATCCAATGCATATAACACTATACATTAAGTTCATTATCCATATTTTCTTTTAGCACCTACTGTTATTCCACTACACACAAATTTTACCATCTTAAAGTTCAGTCAAACCTAACTAAACCTCATCCCCAGAGGAGAGAAACCTGGTTAAATGTATATTGAATTTTGGTTTAATTTACATACATACTGTATTAACCATTGGCAAAATAGAATTTTCCGACACTGGTTGATAAAAAAAACCAGATCACAAATGATCCATTTTAGGCAGGTTGTACTACGACTATAAAAATAGAATCACAGCTGATCTGTGTGGTGTGACAAGAATTTGTGAAGCTGTTCATCCACACTTTTACACATGAAAAATCAAATCAAATAGAGGGTTTTTCCTAGAAGAGACGGATGATGAAAATAAATATTTTAAGTTGATGAAAGACAACATATGTTCTATTTGGTGTGTTTTTTAAATAACTGTTAAATCAATATGTCCTACACTTGGAGGAATATTACACTATACATATATATAAATATTTAGCTCTATATTAGTATACTACTGCGTATGTTATTTACATGTAATAATAATATATATATATATTTATATGGTTCCTAAAATATTTTACAAATCATAAGCGACTTTTTAGGAACTTATCACAAAATGAAAGCTCAATGATTATATCACAAGAAAAAAAAAACACTTATCAACCGCTATTCAAAATTATTCAATGCATTCAACTCATCCTGGCACAAAATAAACTTCTGTATAGATGTCGGCAGCCCAAGAACCTGACATTCCGCTACAATGTTTGTCGTTAAACACTCTCGAACTTTTCTACGACACATACTCTGCAAAGAATCCACCCGTAAAAAAGCGCCAACTAAATATTTATGCAGAAGAACGTACGGTTTACAGTACTCCAAGATCCACCTGTAATGTCTGAAACTGCATCCACAAGCAATCAACACCTCCACCATCACACGATCCGCCTTGATGAACGCTATAATTAACGGCGTTTCATCCTGCTGCACTTTATAACCAGTCGCAGCCAGATTGTACCTAGAGTTCCTAACCCTGACATGGAGATCACAGTTGTGAAGGATTAGCCATTTCACCAGCCAGTAACTGCTCATCTCCACAGCTTTCTGCAGGCATGTCTTGCCCTCCGCCCCCACCGAGTTGATATCCGCGCCAAACTCCAGCAGCAGATCCAGGCATGCCAGGATGTCACCCTGACGAGCCTGTGTCGCTGTGAATGTCTGATGCAGAGCGGTGTCGCCGTGGGAGTCGGTCAGTAACATGTCACAGTTGGCTTCTAATAGGATCTGGGATATAAAAAAATTACATGGAAGTGCCTATACAATATAAGCATGTCTGACGAGTCTTCTACTCATGTTTATGCAAGTAAAATTAAAAGATATTTTAAAAAATATAATCATTAGGTCTTTTTAAACAAAATAAAAGTAAAGTTCGTCTTTCAGACCTAATAGATAAAGTTCATTTGTTTTTTGAACTGGCATTATGGCATATAAAGGGATGATGTAGTCAGTACTATGCCCAGCCACCTTTACTTTCCCTAATGTGAGTCAGGCACCCATCATAGCTGGGTGGACTCACCTTTTAACCATCAGGACAAAAACAAGAGATGAATTGTACATGTTTAATATTCTAGGTTTTCAGCACTAAACTACTTCTAGTCTTTTGACCATCAGATATTAAAATTGTACACACATTTAATACTCAAGATATTCAGCTCTAAAAAACATAGACATAAAAGGGGCAAAACTTTACCCGTAGACACTTTGGTCTCCCGCAAGCAGCCTCCATTAAGGGTGTTTTACACTCAACATCACATACATCTTTGTCAATGTTTTTTATGGAGAGAAGGAATTTTAACATTTCTTCATTTGATACCTGAAAGAAATATAAAGCAATTTATCATCAATTTTAACTGTTTAAAGTTTATGGTCAACAGTTTTGTAATATATACTGGACTACATCTAATTTCTAACTGTAAACAGAAAAAATGTGGTTTTGTCAAGTAAAAAAATTTGCATGGATAACTAATACTTATACTGCTTCATGTAATAAAAAACAAAAAAAACTGACACAGAAATCTATTACTTTTACTGATAAATCATTACATGTAACACACCTCCCAAAAAATTGGCATGGAAAACTCTTATTTTTATTGATACATGATACATAAGCTCAAAACGTAGGCACAAAAATCTGTTTCTTTTTATTGCTTCATCATGTAGCATAAACCCATAAAACTGGCACAGAAATCTCTTACTTTTACTGATACATGCAGCATAAACCCAAAAAGTGGCATGAAAATCTCTTACTTTTACAGCTTCATGCAGCATACACCGCCCTCGAAACATCATATTTACATCAGCACCTTCAGTTATTAACCCCATAATGACATCTTTGCGGTTCATATGTATACATCTCTAGTTCAGTGAAAAAGAAAATCACATTTAGACTCTAAAGTATCATGATTTAGAGGTTTAACTTAGGCATATAAAATTTCATTTTCATTGGCATCTGTACTGAGAGGTTGTAAAAGTAAAGTTATTTTCAACTTAACTATTTTTTTTAAAAAAAGCACTGAACAGTGAGTAGATAATAATAGTTGCATCAAAAAGTAATTCATTTTTAATACCATTAAACAATACGAGCAGACCCGGGGCATATCATACGCCACTATTTAGTTGTTTTATTTTCTACTTTTCAGTAATTCATAATTAGTGAATTCAACTGAACCAATGCTGCCACTGAATATATTTGCTTTAAAACACTATCAGTATCTCGTTAAGGACAATAACCCCCCCCCCTTTTCCAACCCCTACCCCACCCACCCTCACAGTGAAAGCAGCCTCCTCTTAGTCTTAGTTACCTCCCCTAAGTTTAAAATCGTTTCAAACTAAATTATCTGCCCCTAATAGCCGTCACTAAACCCGGCTCTATGATTGTGAACATTTAGCGTGAACCACAGCTCACCAGACCATGTAGGGGTGGGGGTGGTAGGGAGCGCGCTTACAGCTTGGTGTTTTCTAGCATCTCCAAGAAGAGAATTATATATATAGATGGTATTTCTATGATCTCTAGTAGGATAATATAAGATTAAGGTTTTTAATCAACCTGTGATGCTGTAAGTGTAAGAACTAGGCTCAAGGGAGTAATACCATCACAGGCCTGTTATAGAACCACAAATAAAACAAGAAAGACAACCAAGCCCTTACAAAAAACGTCAGCCCAACAATGGGAGATAAGATGAAGCCAGGATGTGCCGACTCGATGTCCCTGACCAGCATCTGGAACTTTTCTTCATGGCAGTCTTGTTTTTTGAACGCGTGGGAGAAAAACCACAATGCCAGGTCATGACCCCTGTGTTTGGGAGTATCACTGAAGTAAGGATCTGCATACCCGCAATGCATTTTATGCACAACTCTTTAGAAACAGTGGATTACATGGACTCCAGATATATAATAATTTTATTTAGTATTATCTTGATATTGGCATTCTTCACCTGAAAATAATAAATGGATCATTTTAATAAAAAATTTGTTTAGGCCAAAAATTAGGCCTAGAAGAATCTATTGATTCTATTCGCTTCTAGATCTATACTATATATATTCTATTTCTACTACTACCTACTACTAGATCTAAATTATTAAAATTAACAAGCTAACACTAACACGAATACTAGATCTAATACTAATACTATACTTTACTAATATAATAATAGTAATAATAGGCTATTCATTCAGTATTAGGCTAATTATAGTAATTAATTATTAATTGGAATGAATAGACTATTGAATAGGCCTATTATAGTTATACTATTATTACTATTAATAATATTAATATTATTTTCAATTTCATCAAAATGAGAAAATGAAATAAAATGCAAGCAGCAATTTTTGCCAATAGATTTTCATTAGAATAATGCAGGCCTATCTATTAATGATTCTAATCTAAATACTAATAGATAGGCATTTCGACTTCCGCTGTTTCGATTCGGTACAACCACATCCTGACTTTTTCATCGTACTTGTTGAAATTCGCCATTTTTTAACATGTTAATTCTCGCCATCGGAATCGAAGAATAAAATGTATTCGATGTGAATATTTGAGTTGAATTTCATCTTTTATACATACTAATAAATGAATTAGCTCCCGTTTTACATTGTCCGATACCGAAAGCGATCACCGATAATAGCAAATATTTGTCGAAATGCCGACGCTACCGAACTGGCGCATTGACAACTAAATTTCAGATATAAATAATCCTTTAAGTTGCATGAAAATAGGCTTAAATAGCATGCCAACCATTTGGATAAATAGAAATGTCGATTTGAAGGGTTTTTAAGCACGGGCCAATGAGGAGTAGCGCGATAAAACTCGTAGGGGTAGGAACGACAAAGCATGCGTAATTTCATAATGGCGGCCGGGCTACGAGATATTAATAGATATGCGCATACGATGTTTTTTAATAGCTGTTTGTTTTTAAATGGACTGTTACAATAAAATGGGCTTTAAAATAAATATAATGTAGATCTAAATTATTAGATTAAAAATGGAAAGAATGAAATTAGGCCTAATTGCTGCCTAAATAAATTATAAAATTTTAAATTAGCCAGATTTTTATTAACCTTCTTAATACCAGGTTAACTAGATCTAGCAAACTAGCATTAACCAATTGCAGATAAATAGATTATAAAGGCATTTTTAAGTAGAAAAAAATCTATATTTATTGTAAACAGTTTAAAAAAAATAGAATCTAGATCTAGATCTAAATGGAAATGAAAACACTAAAACAATAATGGGTCTAGAGATGTGTAATTATATAATATTATATATATATATATATATATATATATATATATATATATATATATATATATATATATATAAACTATTAGGCCTTAATGTAAATACTGACAGGCCTATCTGTAGTATCTAGATCTATAAAGTACTATAAAGGGCCTAAATTAAAAATAATAATGCCCAATTTTATAAGCTGCACTGCATTACAGTTTTAGTTAAAGGCAACTATAATAGAAAGAAAACATGAACACTTTAATTAATCGATTAATGTCATTTAAGAATTTATCAAAGGATACGTCAACTTCACTAAACATTTTATAAATAAGAATACTGTGAAATGTCAATCTTTGAGTTTTAGCACACCTCAACACTTTTCATCAGAAACATTACAAGAACCAAAATTTTCTAAATTAATAATAACATTTTTACCATGTTATACAAGGACACAAATCTAATGTTTATGGCAAATCGTTAAGTATCTTGATCATATTGTGCTGTATTTGACTTGTAAGTTCTAACTCTATACATTACCTGTACAATATGTATACTAGCATTCTTATTACTAACACCAGAATCAATATGTAAAGTTTAATCTTTATTTTTATAGTAGCAACAAAGAAGTGTAACATATTAGCCTGTAGTTAATCATCATAGTCTAATTGCGCTGTACCATATTCAAGTTCACTATTTATAGTTTTCCTCTAGCTATGTTTATTTTACTTGCATGATTGTATTTTTTACATGCTCTAGTCCTAATATATAAAGTTTCATGATGGTATATGGAATAGCAACCTAGCTGTGCAGTCTGGAAATCCTCTTATGGCAGTCACTATTGAACAGTGCCACACCCCTTAATTTAACTTCATTATTTCTAGTTACCTCTTTTCTAATTTTTTTTTATTTGTAGACTTCTATTGCCTATATCATTGAGTACAAATGTGCAAAGTTTTATCATTATATCTTTAATAGCAACATTGGTATGCAAGTTTAAAGCCAATCACACGTCTGGAATGCAGGTTACAATGAAACATAACAAGTTAAACACATAACTTTGAAAATTCATATAAAAAAAACTATTAGGCCTAGAATGATAAATTTGATATTTTTATCAATGGGGTATATTATAGGATTAATCTGGGTCCATTTTATCATTCTATGATAATTAGGAAAAATTTCCCAATAGGCCTACTAATAGATCTAGGCCTATATCTATCTATTGATCTATTTATTATATCAACTACTTGACATTTTACTTATTGCACTTACAGCAACATTACATTATTTCAATGATTTTTAGAATCTTTATTCTAGAAGTGCTAAAATTAACCCTATAAATTCAATAAAATCAAATCAAATACGGAAGGAGACATTGGATATACTTTTTGTATGTATGATACATTGTCCCACTAAATGTCTGATTCTAACTAAAGTGACCAGAATGATATTTTAAAATCTTTAAAGGCTGGACTAACTAAGTTACCGTTACATAAATTCTTAATATTTATATTTCCTAAACTAATCTAGATCTGGATCTAGATTACGCCGGAAGAAAGTTTAAACCAGTTGTGTCGACTTATTTATTATTTATCCTTTTATATAGCCATTCAAAATATAGCCATTCAAAATATAGCCTATAGGCTAGATGACACTGCTATGGAACGACTAACAAATTTAAACCAAATTTACATGTGAATTGGGTATCTTGGGGGGTAAGTTGGGGGAGTCTTAATCACCTATATAATAATAATACTACATAACATATTTCTAAGCCCGCCTCCCCCCCCCCCCCCCCCCACCCCCACCCCCCCACCTTGCCTCAATTTAGTCTGGGAATTGATTTAACAATAAATAGCTACGGGAAATTAGTAATTTAGTACAACCGCTAAATTTAAAAACCATAAACAAAACAACTTTTAAAAGGAACACGAAACGACGTTGATAGGGAAAGAATCACGAGGTAAACAAATAAATTGCAAAACTACTAGATTCTAGATCTAGAATCTAGATCTAGACTAGTCTAGATCTAAGTTAACATTAGGCCCAATCAAATATTATTTTATGTAAGCTTGTTAAAATATTGGTAATCTATCGTTTTAGGTAGGCCTCTAGGCACTAGGATTGGCCTCCCGATTCTCGCTGGGCGGCGTATTTTTTCTCCCGTTACCGACTGGTTTGCGTGTGCGGCTACGCGAAATCGACGGTTTAGTAAATTTTTTTTCTGTCCGTTATTGAACGGTCAAATTTAATGTGAACATTGTTTTTCTACTTAAAAATGGACCTAGCCTGGCTTTTTGTCTTTTGTTTTTATTTTCATGGATTATTCAAAATGGAGTTTTTCATTGAAAATAAGGTAAGCTCGATTTATTCTTTAAAATTAACTATTGGACGCATGTCTTTTTTTATTGATTGCTAGAGTCCCTACACCATTTTCCTCTATCATACTGAAATTTGAAAGTGTTTGGATGCAGCTCATAGAAGTTATATGCTGCCCCGTGGGGTGTATGGTTTAGCGCTGTCTTGTGCTTACTTAGAAAGCAAAAGTGAAAAACCGGAAGGAGTCGGGTCTCTTTATTTCTTAATACTTTACGCTTACACGAGAGGAGCATGATTATGTGATGTGTAGGGTCTACTCACTGTATTGTGGGTGGGGAGAGGGGGTGGGGGGGCTTTGCTTATTGCATGACGTCATACGGTGTTAAGCGTAATCATGTGTAAAGACGACCATTAACTAGGATTTATTAGATTGTGGGCAAGATAGGCGTATCAACTTTGACTGTTTTTTTTTTTTATTTTATATTTGGAACATCGTAATTTGTAAACTTATTATTGTAGGTTTTTTTTTTATATACAAATCGCATAGGCCCTAGCGTGTTTTATTTTTTTAACTGTGTTCACCGGGAAACGGTCAATGACCATCCTATTTGACGTCACAGAATTACGGGTGAAAGTGAGGTCAAGTTTTGGCTTTTTCTGATGTGCTACGTGGGTGAGGGTTGAGTAAATGTAACTTAGTAAGCATCGGTGGGCGATACAACTTGGTGACGTCATTTATGGACAATCACACCACCCCCCCCCCCCCCCCCCCCCCGCTGATAGGTACAAAGACTTTACTACATTTTTAAGTTTCTCACCGCCAGTGTTTGAATGTAAACTTTGTAGCGCCGTGCAGTTTTGGTGTTATCACTGTAGTCTGGGCGACAAAGCTGTTTTATCGTGAGCATTAATGACGCGAGCGCTTAGCCACGTGCCTTATTGATGAGCGGTTTTGTCGGGGATTTCAGTGTCGGCTTTGTCGGGGATTTCATTGTCCGTTTTGTTGGGGATTTCAATGTCCGTTTTGTCGGGGATTTCAATGTCCGTTTTGTCGGGGATTTCAATGTCGGGAGTTTTGTCACATGGCATATGGACAGTAGCATTTTGTGGTCTGATATTTTTAAGGGAGCCTTATATCACAGGGCCATTTATTTTTAACGGGATCGATTTTTCAGGACCTTTGCCTTTAATATTGCCCTGTCGGGGTATTTTTTGATGAATGAGTATAATTTTAGGAAACAATTTTTGTACTTACCTGCCTACATTTTTATTTTGCTTTACATATGTGTTTTTATTTGCTAGTTATATTTTATTTATTGTCATGCTAATGAAGTATGTTTTATATTCCAGACAGAATATGCACTTCTAAAGCAGAGCAGAAACCATATGTAGAACAATATATTATAAATTATAATAAAGAATAAAGTTCTTTGGTGTACTCCTATAAATTGTTCATCATTACTTTTTTTACTCTAATAAAACTGCAGTTTATTTTTACAACAAGCATATTCATTGAGATTAAAATTAAAATAAATGAGGCCCAGCAAGGGACAGTATTTGAGCCAGCAGTGAAGAAAAAGTTATTTCTTTTCAAATTGACAAATGTTCTTTAGAAATGCAAAATATTTTGGTATAAATCAGAAACATTATTATAAACATAATTAAACTAAATCTTCATTTAAAGTAGTGTGGTTATGACTATGCCCAGTTGTCTTCAAAATCCATAGAATATCAGGTACTCATTACAGCTGGGTGGACTCGGGGATGTCCTATCAACCTCAGTCCGGGATCCGAACTTGAGGCTTAAGGTTAACATTTGGGCGTTCTATCATCTGACCATGTCATCCCTTCATTTAATTACAATCACTGAATCAATCAGACTGACTAAGGGTCTTAAACAAAGTTAAATGATTTGCCATCAATGTAACATCAACATATATATTTTCACTTTTGGAACAATGATAATGATAATCATTTACATAATTACAATGTGAGTTGTATCAATTCTTCAGCTCAATGAAAAGAAAAACATACCTGTATGATAATTATTTAGTTAGTATTAATAGACACACTTTTAGAACTTCATTCAAGCAAGCTCTGTGCTTGATATTTTTAATAAATAGATAGAACTCACACTCAGGTTGTGCGAAAAGTTTTTGGTTTTTAAAAGGGGGGTACCTTCTTCAACCATATATTTCTGGCAAACAGATGGAGTCAAAACCAGAATTTTGATTATTTCTTTTGTAGTATACAGTTATCTAAAGTTAAGCAAATTTTGGAACTTAAATGCTCAGTAGTTTAAATTTGCCATAATTTTGTATTTCACATAAACCAGACTTCGGTTTTGTAGAATCGCATGATTTATCAGCTTTGCATCATGATATACAAAAATCTTTCATGCTATGATCAATATTTTGATATTATTCATTGACACACCCATAGTTACTCATTTTGAGTTATTTTAAGCTTAATATTTCAAATAGTTAAAATTTAAACTGTGGTTGTATGAAAGCACTGCATGTAGTTTACAGGCTATGATCATTTTAGTGCACACTAAAAAAATCTTGATCACAAAAATTAAAAAAATCCTATGTTAAAAAATGCACCTTTTTTAATAGGAAAAAAAATCATAACTTTTTAACCGTTAGAGCTACATCAAAAAGGAAAACTGTTCTGTGATTCTAATTTTTTGCTCCTTTTACCTGCAGTCATTGTTTTGCAATTAAACCATATTTGAAATTATATCCTAGTACCTAGCCTAGGCCTACGTACTAAAATCGCCCGCGACTAGATCTAGATCTAGAATTCTAGATCTAGTTAGTGTAGTTATATTCTAGTAATGTGAAAAACAGGTGACTCAAATTTTAATTTTTAATAATCAATATTATTGAAATGTGAGATGATTATTGATTCAATAATCATTTCACATTTTGAGGTGAGGAGGATCTAGATCTAATTCCGATCATTTATGTTTTGAAAAATACAAAAATTAAAAAAAAGTGTTTCATTTATGTTATGTAGATCTACTGATCTAGATCTACCTGTTTTTAAACAATTGAATTAAAACTTTTCAGTAATAAATGAAGACTAGCGATGTTTCCAACATATACAACCATGCTCATTATAGCAGCCATCTTAAGTTTTTGTTTGTAAACTTATAGTGCAAGATTCAGGGGAAGCCACTCTATTTTACAATTGGCTGTATAGTGTATAGCAAATCTTGCTCGCACACACTGCTGTTTAAAGTTAATTTCTGGCCTATATTGATATATTTACTTATTTAGCCATTGATTTAGGTTTATTATTCATTTATCTATAATATTTGACACAAATATATCACAATATATTTCTATTAAAGCCTTGACAATGAGGTAACTTTTTCGTACATAACTAGCCGCAGGCGGTTTTACGTACCTAAAATGATAGATTACGGACTAGACTATCCATGAGTCCACCCAGCTCTGATGGGTACCCAACTCACCTTAGGAAAAGTAAAGGTGACTTGGCATAGTGCTGATCACGCTATCCCTTCATATGCTGAGGTCACACTCACAGAAACAGGAGAACTCTTTAACTCTCTATTCACTTGCCCCATAGACCGGCAGGTTTGGAAGGGGAACTTTGCTAATTACTAACCTTTAGTTAGACTAGTTACTACTAGCTAAATTTCTTTGACCCGGGCCCATGCTGATGGCTGTTTTCCTAACACAGTAACACCAAACACACACTGGGCCTTAATGTTACATGCAATTAAATATTAAGCTATTTTGTAATAATTTATGTGGGCCTATATTATGCAGAGGTGTCGCGAGGCGGGGGCGGAGGGTACAGACACCAGGGGAAAAACCTTTTAGGGAGGTGACAGTGAAAGCTGCAAAATATGTTGAAGAAATATACTTTTTGTCAGCTCAGTTAATGATTAATTAGAGTTAATCCACATATATTAGGCCTAATAAGTGACTATAGATAAACATCTTTACTATTAACTGTACACTCTTTAAAAATATCACCCGAGGGTGGGGGAGGGGGAGAGTGTAGCACCAACTACAAACTTTACAGAGAAAAAAATGTTTTCTTGAATATTTTGAATAACTGATCAGTCAATCAACGACTGGGGAGGGGATGACACCAAAAATGTAATCATTTACGATAAAAACAATGCTTTTTCCACATGAATGAATTGGTGGATTAACATAACGAGTGCTCAAATTGAAGACATTAGGCAAAATGGGAGGGGTAACACCAATTGCAACTTTAGATATAGGCCTATGTAGACCTTATATATATATATATATATATATATATATATATATATATCATCATCGCTCCTTTATGGCCCCTGGGGAGCAAAGGGCTGCAACCACACATCTCCAGTGGACTCGGTTTTGGGCTGCTCCTCTAATCTGTGCCCATGAGAGCCCAGCTGTTTTTGCCTCTTCCTCAACCGTTCTCTTCCATGTTTTCTTTGGTCGGCCCTCCTTTTCCCCTGGGGATTCCAGTCCAATGCATGTTTTGCGATGTTTTCTTTTTCTTTTCTTAACGTGTGTCCAATCCATCCCCATATATATATATATATATATATATATATATATATATATATATATATATATATATATATATATATATATAAATTGGGGGGAGGGGGTGACACCATGAGGAGCCGCACCGGGTGACACCCGACCTAGCGACGCCACTGCCTATAATATGGCATATTTTAGGCCAGAACAGATTATTATCTCAATGAATATTTTTTTAACTTTAATTCTAAAATATATTCTGTTGTTTTTTTTAACAGAGGCTCAAAAATATTACTTAGTCTAAAGTCAGTCATCTTATAAACATGCCAACTGACACCAAGCGTATTACTGGGCCAGAGTCTTCTCAGAGCCCATATGATTACTGTCCTGCTCCCTCATTAGATTTGGTAAGTATTTACTGTTTTACAATTCCCTACTTAGCCTTCAGAACTATATCATTTAATTAAATTTTTATTTTACTGTGTGAATATTTATAGAATACTGTTTTTTTTTTTTTAACATTACATTAAAAAACTATGCTTGTTTTCCATTTTATGCCAATATTGTTTTGTTTTTTTTGTTTAGAAAAATCTGAAGGGCAAGCGTCATGATGAAAGATCAAACAGTCAGTTACGCCCCTTGTGTAAGTTGTTTCTTTTGCTGGATATTTGTATTTAATGTTGATCATATTTCTTTACTATTTCTCTAACTTCTGTTCATTCACTTATCAATTACTTTCCCTTTGTTCTTTTAAATGTCTGAGAAAAGTCTTGAAAATGTTTAACCTTTTGTTTACTAATGCTGTTTGAATATTTTAAATTTAGTGCACATTTATAAATGTAAAAAAAAAATTCTTTATATTATGCACCTAGTTTCAAAGAACTGTTTTAAAGATTTCCAAGTCTCTTCTTTTGTTCAACATAATATTTGAATGACAAAATAAAGAAGATACAGTAATGTACTATTTAAAAAAACCAAACTTAACTTTTTTTATCCAGTTTTGCGAGCAGGCGTAGTAAGCCATGCCAGAGGGTCTGGGTACATTGAGATGGATCAAACTAAAGTTATATGTGCTGTGTAAGTATTACTTTACTTTTTTAGCGCAATTTCCATTCTGGAGAATTGCGTTTATTAACCCGTCATTTCTGGATGGATGGATGTGTGTTCGCAGCTTTAAGTCGTATCTCCTCCTCAACGAAGCAATATCGAGGACTAGTTCCAAAAGCAATTATGTTAAGCAAGTTACGAGGATGATAGAGGGCCAAAAAAATTCTGGAATTCCTTCCTGGATTTCCCAGAAAAGCCAAAAAACCTTTAAAAAATGCAGTTTTTGGCCCATATCTCAGCAACCAGACCACTTAGCGACTTGAAACATTTACCAATCGATTCCTGCCATAATTTAGAACAATATTGCCAAAGAAAGTTTTCAAAAATATCCTTTCGTTCGGTCACAAATTTTTTTTTAAACTTACATTAAACATAATACACTACAATACTATATAGCAATATAGTTATATGACTAAAAACCATTGTGCGCCTACTGAACTTGATAGCGCATCTATTGAACGTGATGACGATTTAAAATTGTTATGGATAACATAAGGAAATTGCGCTTAAATTGTCACTAGACTTTTTAATTAACTTGTTTTTATTGTAAATTTGTATTGTGATGTTATACTTTCTCAGTTCCCATCCAAGTTAATTATATAGATACAAATATAATGATTGGTGTTTAGTAAAATGTATTTAACATATTTTTTTAGTATAGCATTACTGATAATAAAGTAACATAGGCTAGCACAAGTCAACATATTAAAAATTGTGTATTGTGGTTTTATTTCTCTTTATTAATATAACCTGACATATGTTAACGGATTGATTATATTGATTAATTTTTCGTGCTAATTTTAATATCATTTTTAAAAAACCCAACTGCAAACTTTCTCTATAATCCAAAACTCAGGTTTTTATTTTGGGAAATAAATCCATGGATATAAATACTTAAATGCTGCTGTAATTTCAATTTCTAGATATGGTCCCAGAGAGGTTCTTCGAAGAGAAGATTTCAGTTTGAAAGGCCAGTTGACATGTGACTTCAAATTCACAACATTTTCCTGCCGCAAGCGTAGACAACATCAACAAGATAACCAGGAGAAGGATTTGTCATTGCAGATACTGGAGGCCCTGGAGCCAGCTCTTTGTCTGGTGTGTGGTTGTCTCTGGTGTGTCTGTGTGGTGAAATGTGGGTGCTGTTGATGTGGTGAAATGTGGGTTATGTTGGTGTGGTGAAATGTGGGTGCTGTTGATGTGGTGAATGTAGTTGCTGTTGGTGTGGTCTAATGTGGGTGTTGTTGGTGTGATGTGATGTGGTGACTGTTGGTGTGGTCTAATGTGTTTGTCTTTGTTCTAGTGTAATGTGGGTTATGTTGGTGTGGTGAAATGTAGTTGCTGTTGGTGTGGTGTAATGTGGTTGCTGTTGGTGTGGTGTAATGTGGTTGCTGTTGGTGTGGTGTAATGTGGTTGCTGTTGGTGTGGTGTAATGTGGTTGCTGTTGGTGTGGTGTAATGTGGTTGCTGTTGGTGTGGTGTGATGTTGGTGTGGTGTAATGTGGTTGCTGTTGGTGTGGTGTGATGTTGGTGTGGTGTAATGTGGTTGCTGTTGGTGTGGTGTGATGTTGGTGTGGTGTAATGTGGTTGCTGTTGGTGTGGTGTAATGTGGTTGCTGTTGGTGTGGTGTAATGTGGTTGCTGTTGGTGTGGTGTAATGTGGTGACTGTTGGTGTGGTGTAATGATGGTGCTGTTGGTGTGGTGTAATGTGGTTGCTGTTGGTGTGGTGTAATGTGTTTGTCTTTGTTCTAGTGTAATGTGGGTGCTGTTGATCTGGTGAAATTTGGTTGTCTCTAGTGTGTGGTGTTATGTTGTTGTCTCTAGTGTGTGGTGTTTGTTGTCCCTGGTGTGTGGTGTAATGTGGATGTTGTTGGTCTGGTGTAATTTGGATGTCATGGTGTGTGGTGTTTGTTGTCCCTGGTGTGTGGTGTAATGTGGATGTTGTTGGTCTGGTGTAATTTGGATGTCATGGTGTGTGGTGTAATGTGGTTTTTCACTAAAACATTCTCATTCCCTACACAGTTGTACTACAATTTATCTTTTCAACAGCTTACATTCCATTGTTTATTATTACAGCACAAATACCCTAAGTCGCAAATTAACATTTATATAACAGTTCTACAAAATGATGGATGTGGTAAATATTTTCTTTTAAATTAAATATTTTTACGTGTTTTAAATATCAAATCTAACCCAAACTTGTTGAATTTAAATTAATATTTTACATATTGAACTAGGCATTGAATTTTGCTACTATAAAGTAATTTTTGAAGATTTATTAGAGTATTATGGTATTATATTATAGTTTTAATTATACAGATACAGAACAACTTAGAATTAGGGTTTGGGTTCAGTTTAGTTTCTAAATTATTAAAGGATATTAGTTACTAATATAGACAACTGATCTAACGCCATTCTTTGTCATATAAAAATAAGAACATATTGTTTCCTCATTAGCACTGTCAGCCTCTGTAATTTGTGCCTCACTAGCTCTGGCCTCAGCTGGTATAGAGATGTATGATTTAGTCCTTGCTTCATCTCTGGTAAGTGATCCATCAGTTTAATGCATAAATTTAATTCGTTCTCAGGTCACTTGGTATGCAGGAAAATACTGCATCATTTCCTAACTCTTTTTTTTTCTGCCGTCGGTGTAGATAAACTAACAAAAAAGAACCTTTATTTAAATGTTTTGCTAATGCTCTTTATTACCAGGGGATTAATTTACCTCAAGATAGAGTAGCTTCCCTTTTTGTTTAACAATGTTTAGAGCACGGGTTCCCAAACTGGTCGCCAACTGGTATACTAAACCTCAGTAATGAGAAACAAAACATAAATATTTAGAAGAATATCTGAAATTCGGCTTTACTAACATCACTGGAAATGAAATAGAGAAGAAGCAATGTGTACTGTACAAAGTTGTTCTGTCACGAGTTTATGAAATCTTCAAAACTAAAACGTCATTTGAGACGAGTCATAAAATATATGGAGGCTTTTCGTCGGCATGAAGCTAGCTGCAAACGTCAGAGACTTGATCAAACAGGAAGTTTTCACCAATGAAGTACAGCATTAGTGCAAGCATCACATGAAGTCGCGATAGAAAATGCCAAGCAAAAAAAAAAACACAATAGGAGTAAATCTCATCAAACGCTGCATGTTGAAGATGGTGAAGTTAATTGTTGGGGATTCCAGTGCAGTAAAGATGCAACAAATATCACTGCCTAATAATACTATTCAGCGACATATAGCAGACATGTCCGTAGATGTTAAATAACACATTATTATTGAAATCAAGCTTTCACCATTGTTTGCTTTTCAAGTTGATAAATTCACAGACGTGAGTTCGTGTTCGCAGTTGCTGGTCTGTGTCTATATTCATTCAGATGATAGCAAAGAAGAGTTGCTATTTTGTGAAGATAGCATGGAGAAAATAAATACGTTTTTTGAAACTGGATGATTAAAATGGGTTAAAACGGCTGTGGGGGTTTGTATGGATGGTGCGCCATCTATGTTTAAGTCAAAATCGGGATTTCAGAAAACAGTAAAGATTTAACTCCCTAACCACTGCCCTCGCCATCAAGACTCCATTGCTAGTAAAAGTCGTAAATTATATTAAATCTGGAGCCTTCAAAGAACTGAGTAAAGACATGAATAAAGATGACGAGGTTCTGCTTTTCTACACTACAGTATGCTGGCTGTCAAACAAAATGTTGTGAATCGTGTTTTTTTATTGAAATCTGAAATCAAATTGTTCTTGGAAGTGCAAAGGAAACAAGACTTTTGGTATACTTAAAACGACAAAGAGTGGTTGGAGAGAATATCATACCTAGCTGATGTATTCAAACGTAAGCATAAGCTTAACCTGAAGCTTCAGGGAAAATTGTCGAATATTATCACTTTCCATGATAATCTCGGGGCATTTTTATCAAATCTGCAAAATCGGCGAAGAAAATAAATCTTGGAAATATTATAATTTTGAGAAACTCTGTGGTGTGGTAGATGAATCTGATTGTGAGATAATTAAAATTTTGAAAGAAGCTATTTCTGGGCATCTTGAATCTCTTGAAAACGAACTGCAGCGCTATTTCTCTGAGCTGAAAAAAGAAGAATCTGCATTGACGCATTACCCATTCTCTTATTCCCTTGATGTTGCCAGCATTCCCGATGAATTACAAGATAAATTCTTTGATTTGCAGAATGATTTCGCGGAAGATGTAAAACTGCACACAGAATTTTGGTGTAATATTCACCATTTATACCCAAACGTAAAATTGATTGACTTTTCGAGAATAGATTTTCAACACTATTCTCCGATTAAAAACAAAATAAAAAATAAATTGAATGTTGATAATGACATAGGTTGGCGTTAACAAAAACTTAACCGCAAATGTTTAGAAAATAGCATGCAATTTTACTTATGTTATTAAAACATTTATTAAGAGTAGTTCGTATTGAAAGTCTACTAGAAAATCTTATTTTAGTGCTTATTAATTTCCATACTAATTTCGGCTTTTTAATTCTATAGGGGTCGCATGTCACTTATTTTTTATAAAAGGGGGTCGCCACTAAAAAAAGTTTGGGAACCACTGGTTTAGAGTGTTTGTTGTTTTCAGAGGGTAGAGAATATTTATTATGGTGTTTAGTAAAAGATTATATAAGAATATATTTTAATAATAAAGTGTTGAGGTTTTATAATAGATTCACTGTATACAATTATGAAAAAAATTATTCAATGCTATAACCACTTTAGCCAATCCTATTTTTAGTGTGTGGATTTTCTCCATTTTTGTGACCTGGTATGAGTGTGTTTGTGCAGCATTTACGTATAATGGTTTAAGGTTCATTTGAGTGTATTTGGTAAAAGATTATTTACTTTTAAACATTTTAAAGAAATGCATTTATCTGCACCAGGGTGTGTACGGATCATTAACATTGGTAGACCCAACATCATTGGAAGAAGAAACTATTCTTACTAAAGCTGTGAGTCCTAAATATTTATGTTTCCTTTATTAAATTATGCTTACTATTCACCAGTAAAGTAAATAACATAGCACAATTTAAGTTCCAATTTTAAAAGTTGATTTTAACACACAGAAACACAACCATATTAGATTGTTTTTTCTACTTTAGTTTTTATTTTATTTTAAAGTAATACAATAAAACTAATTTTTGAACACCATCCTCCATAAAGTAGCACATTCCCTTCTTTGTCACCTAGCTATTTTATGTCATTTATTGTTAAATATTAATTGACTGTATTTACTGTTAATGATGATAAAGGTTCTATTCATATTATATTATTAAGTTAGATACTTGCTTATATTCTATATAAATTAATATTAAATTTATATTTATGTAGCCCGTTTTTTCTATTATTAGGAAAAAAGTGAAAACAATGCTGGAATTGTTACAGTGGCTTTTCTCCCATCTATAAGTCAGGTGTCTGCAATAACTAGTGATGGAGAACTTCAGTTTGATGCTGTCAGCAAGGTAACACTGGTTTACTTAAATTTAACTGCAACAGTTGTGGTTATTTTGTTGGCTTAGGTTGAGCAGCAGAAGATGTAGTTACTGTTTTTATGCTAGGCAGCAAAAATTTTATGTTAAATTCGGCAAAAAAAAAATGTGCCAATATGTTTTAAAATTTTACTGTTTTTTTGTTTCAATAACAAAGGCGTTAAAATATTAAAATCTATAATGAACCTTAAATATATAAGTGAGTGACTGTAATGTATTTGTAATAAGAATTATTTTTACAAAGCATTTTGTAGTTCATCATACTGAAGTCAATCTTTACAAATTTGCCCACAGTGCATGCATGCTTGTGTTGAGAATTGCCAGAAACTGTACCCAGTCCTACAGAAGGCTTTATTTGATCATGTTAAAGAAAAGAAAGAATCAACTCACTCCTGAGTTTTCCTTCCCGTTTATGTAAATAAATGAATGCATTTTATTGGGTGGTTTTTTTCCATGTTTTTGTTACGAAATTCAGTATAGTGTGTTATTAAACTAAGTTTAAATAAATAGTGATTAAATTTTAAAGGAAGTCGCTAATCCAATGCTGAGATGGCATTATTTCTATAAGTTTAGCTATAGGTTGTAGTAAATGACCGATTTGGCAAGGAGTGATTGACCATGCTGTAGCAATTTAGAGTTACGAGACATACTATAAATGAGGAGTCTAATTGTGTCACATAAAATTGGTTTTAGTATTAAGTTTTGATAGCTAACCTAGGGTTCTGGGGATTTTTCTGTTAAAATATTAGCCTTAAAGTTGATCATTAGTAAAATGTCATAAAATTGAGTTTAGTATTTGTAAGTTATGATAGCTAACCTGAGGTTTTTTAAAAGATTAGCCTTAAAGTTATCAATAGTAAAATGTGGCATCAAGGATAATTTTATTTTTTAAGTGGGCTCTTTGTATACCTGAGATGTAATTACCACAAGAGCCTTAGGCAGATTTAGTGAAAGGGTGCCTTACATCAATTTACGAAACACATTTTTCAAGTAGGCTCTTTTAATACTTGATGTAATCGCAATTGCCTGTCATTTGCAGATCTAGTGGGCGGCCTTTATCAATTAACCATACACAACAGTAAAACAAATTGAAAAAAAAACGCAGAATTTTATCCAGTCTTTACTTGTATTAAGATATCAGTAGAGAGGATTAGATGTAAAAATTCTAATAAACAAAACAAAGTGATAAAAAATGATGGTTAAACGTGAATGGATGAAACATCTCTCAAATGGACTAAACTTCCTTGGTGTGCTTGCAACAATGGAATCTATCAACTGGAAACACATCCCCTGGTTGAAAGCACACCAGTACACACACCATAGCAGACAAGCAGGCTTTTGTGTGCTTCTCTAGTACACCAACACACTTTCAATGAAACTTGCAAAGGTTTTTTAAAAACATGAACTCTACAACTGGAATACAAACAACTGATATAGAGGGTAACTGTCTGAAGAAGAGAAGATACCAAAGCAAGCTACCATCATGGATACCTTCAAAACGAGCTGTCGGAAATGACACATCTATTCTACCGCTACACATCTATACTACTTGCTACATGTCTGTTAAGTGGAGATGGAAGAAACAATTTAAAAAAAAACAAAAAACAAGGCAATTTCACACCTAAAAATCGATTGGTAAAAAGACAAATTGTTTAACTTGAAAGATTTTTTTTTTAAAGAAACGTTATAGGCTGGTATGTAAAGAGATATCATCACAGGGGTATGAAACTTGCTAGTCTTGTCAGACACAAAATATTATCTCTAGTGTCAAATAATGCAAACCATTTTAACCTAATACAAAAGTATAAAATAGAATGAGAGCTGTAGATATATAAATAGCTTGAACCAGTCAAGTTTTTTTTTTGACAAAGCTCTACTGAGTATCAAGACTACAACAAATGAAAATTTGTATTTTGAAACAAAGGGACCACCCTCATCAAAGCGTATAATATTGACTTCATGGAGAAGATGAAGATTACAGAGAGCCCTTGAAGGTAAAAATATCACAGAACAGTAGTTCACATTGTAGTAACTTTGATTCTTTAGTGAGAAAATGTAACCTTAAAAATATGTCAACTATAAAACCAGCATAACAAAGCCATCCTTTGCATGGAATATGTAAGTCTTGGTTCAGCTTCAAGGGGAGAGAATTATGCCTGAGTGATAAGTATTGATATTTGTATTTGCAGACAATACTTAAAGCAGTGTGTTTAAGGTTTACAATATCATACGATTTCTGTTTCTTTCACTGTGTATAGGTAAATTGCTGAGCCTGGATAAAAAGGGGTTTCTTTTACACATAGGATACATACAAATTTCATCTTGGGTACTTTAAATTAAATGATAAATTTAAAAACATATAAATACAGTAATTACAGTTAGATTCTCAAATCTAATAAAGGTTACCATTTAATTGAGATTAAATTAAACCTTACGAATCATCATAAGTACAAATTGTGTCAGGAAATATACGAAGAGAGGATCAATAATTCATTGACTATCAAGCTAGGAGCGTATTGCTGTTAATTAAAATTAAAACACAATAGAAATTAAAATAATTTTTTAGGATGTTAATTTTTGCTAACAGCACTGGTTCAAAACAAAAGAATGTTTTAGACTTGTTTTTCAGATTTTCAATCCATATTTGCTCAATAATTAAAGTCGTCTATGAAATGTGAACAAAGAAAGAACAGCAAACTGCTGAAAATGGAGAAAAAGTTTAAAAAGATCTACACAAATGAAACTATGCTGAGAGGTAAAGCTGAATTTGGGATTGAGGTAATTCAAAAAATGGTTTGAAAGGTCATATATCCTGTACACAGAAATGAGGGAGTCATTCTCAAACACAATTATACCATCTTTTTCCTCATGGTAATTGCATATTAGTAAAATTATTTCATCTTTCTAAGCTGAAGTTTACTGAGAGAAAAAAATCTTTTTTTAATGTTGATGTAGTTAAATGCATTGCTGTTAAAGAATATGTTTACATTACTTCTTTACCAGTTAGCAGCAATCAGCGATCTTATATAGTGTTTAAAAAAACGAACTATATTTTTGTTAAGTTTTAAGTATTTACAATTAAATTTCAAAAAGCCTAATAATTTGAGACATTCTAAAAGTGAAGAAAAAAAAAATTGTAGTTATATTAATGTGGGAATTAAGAGTAAAGTGTGCTAGTTATTCTTTTTTTATCTAACCTTAACATCGACAATAATGATCTCAATGTAACATCAGCAGCAGGCATTTTTTTTTTCTTCAAATCACTAAGCTTCATCAAAGAAAAATTTTGACTGACATTATAAAAAAAAAACAATGAATGCATCACACATCCTGGCGTTGGTGAAAATAAAATAGCGACACAGAACTAATGCAAGTTTTCAACTCGGACACATCTCAAAGGGACTAGTCTGTACACTTAGTATCTCCTCATTACACAAAAAAAAGCACATCATTGAAATTATGCTTAAGTTTTTAACAGTTAAGATCTTTAGTATGTATGTACACACAACAAAAATATTTTTAAAATGTCAATAATAATAGTAATAATAATAATAATAATAATAATCCATCTGCTATGGGTTTATACGAAAATAATGAAAATTGTGTAATACTAAATACATTGGAAATAGTTGAATGAAACTCAATACTTCTGTCTTAAATAATCATTTATATCAATAAAAACAGTTTAACAATTAGTATATGAATGATTTTTAAAAATGTAGATAGTAATAATAATAATAATTAGTTAATTAATAATCACATGTGCAGGCAGGGAATAATTTACAAATGAGTGTATTTACATTGACTAACTGAGAGATTGGTTAGATGAACATTTAATACCAGTACTGGTACAAGAAGGAATGCACTATCGCCATCTAGGAACTCTAAAATAGGCTATAAACAAATAGTACGCATAAATTAGGTTCAAAATCCACTGAACACACACCTTCTTTGGAATGTACATTCAATTCTTTTTTGCACTACATAAAAAAGAATACAGCATTAGTTGGCAACGCCAAATTGATCTAGGCACCAGAACGGAGCATAATGATAATAGATCACTAACTGATGACACAAATACATCAATAGTAAAAAGTAAACATTGTTTGGAAAAGTGCTTGGTATATGCTACATAGAGATGGCAGTGAAAAAAATTAAAGTATAGAAATATGCAGAGAAGGGTGGCTGTAAAAGATATTCAGAATTAAAGTATTTTTAAGCCAAGGTTAAGCCAATCTAGGGCCATGATGTACCCAATACTGGGCCATGATGTACCCAATATTGGGCCACGACGTACCCAATATTGGGCTACGACGTACCCAATATTGGGCCACGATGTACCCAATATTGGGCCACGACGTACCCAATATTGGGCCAACATTGGTGAGCTGACTAGGAAATCACTTTTTAACATTGTTAAAAATTTCATTTTCTTGAATTGCATTTTAAGCATAGAACTGTAGTACTTGCAAATGTTTTTCATGTATATATATACTTATATAACAGTGATAGATCTTGACTACAATCAACATGCAACAGCAAAGGTTTTAAAGTAACAAAATACACTTTGGCATGTCCTAATACCAGCAGAATAGACTTCAACTAAAGATGAAAAATTTCATCAAGGTCGATTACAAATAAGTTAGCAGTTAACATGTTCAAATAGGGAACAGGACATCCCATGCCCCCCCCCCCCCCGAGTAATAACCCCCTTGGCAATTCCCCCCCCCCCCCCCCCCCCCCCCCCGCCCAGTAGGACATAGCTTAAGGTACAGCTAGGGCTAGGTTTTGGAGCTAGGTTTTGGGTTAAGATTAGGGTTAGCACAAGGGCTAGGTTTAGGGTTAGGAATAGGGTTAGAGTTAGGCTAAGGTGAAGTTTTGGCTTTAGCTTAAGGCTAGGATTAAGGTAAGATATAGGTCTAGAGTTGGGGTTTGGTCTAGGGTTAGCTTTAATTATAAGGTTGGAGTTTGGGGTTAAGTTTAGGGTCAGGATTCTTGAGCTTGGGGGAGGGAGGTAATTACCCAGGGGGTAATTGCTCCAGGGGGGATGTCCGGAGGGGGTGGGTAATGTCCTAGACCCGTTCAAATATTTGTAAAAACTAAACTAATCCATTCCCTTCATTAATGTGGGAGGAAATCAAGGCTATTCTTTACAAAAAACCATTTTTTATACTAAAATGTTTATAACGCAATATAACAACATCAATTTTTGAAAATCAATGTCAAATTTTAAAAACTGTTTTAAAAATTCAGGATACGGTAAAGTTTAAAAAAAAAATCTATAAGAAAGTTTTTCACTTCATATTAATTGGAAACGTTTAGTTTACATGAAAAACAGTTATATATTTTTTGAAAGATTCTGAGCAGCTTATCAAATGGTGGGATGCCTTGGTAGCTTCAAGCAAAATTTTGATTATAAAATGCTACCCCATTGTAGCCCTTGCTTCCCCTAGGGTGGGTTCACACACACAAGCACCCAGTCTACCCTGAAGCACTTCGAAAAATTCAGGCTGCAACAGCTGAAGAAACTCCTTGAACATTGACAAAAATGTAGCAATATCTGAACACTGGAAAAATTTTAGTTATTCCTATACACAACCAAAAAAAAACAATTTAGTTTTCAAAGAGTTGATTCTTCTTTGCTTAACATTGTAACTTTCCCAATTTTACTTTTGCATTTAGTAAAATGCACTTTAAAGGGTTGATACAACATGCCTGATAAGTTATTCCTTGCATATGTCAAGATCTATAAAGTAATGAAAAAAAAAGATTTTTGCAACTAGTAATACTTTAACCATCCACTACATTTGCTTGAAACGAGCAGGTATCTTAGCAATATTTTACGTACTATTTCTAGTACCCTTTCATTAGGTTTTAAACAATCATTTTACAGTAGTAAAAAAAAAAAATATTTGCACAGGTAGTGTAAGAAGGTGGGGGAGGTGTAGAGGTAAAAAAAAAATTAAAAACAACACAAAGCTGCCACTCTTTCAATGTCTTATCACAGCCGGTCTGCTGGTACAAGAGATATGACTGAGTCCAAATGATATTGTGGGATGGCATGCAATGACAAATGTCTTGTATTGGAATCTTAGGGGCCAGTTCTCTGACTGCCTACATGCCTGTCATTGAAGTGGGTGGGCTAGCAAGTGACAAGACTATCGTACTTTATCTTCTACATTAAAAAAAAAAAATTTACATCCATATATAAAATTATATACACAAGTTGGCAAACCAAGAAACATAGTTCAAAAAAATTTGAAACTTACTAAAGGCAGCTCACACATTGGAGGAGATCAACCCTCCACTGTTTCTCAACGTACTGTTGGCGATATATAAACCCCTTGCACTGATTTAAAGTATTGTTTTTGCTTAATGCCATTTACAATCACTCAGATATTGTATGTGCGTAAAAAAAAAACCTTTGTTGGGTTTTAGATGAAGTAAATAACATTACAAAAAATAGTAATAAAACAAAACAGAATTATATCTAAATGACACAGAATAACAGTTTTCTATCAGCTAAAGGTAATAGTAACGACTATCAAATAACCATCAAGTAGAACATATGCTTTTTTGTTATAAACAACACTATAACAAAGTTGTTGTAGAAATTAAACAAAGTCCATCACATTACAGGAAGTCTTTCCATAGCTAGTTATAACATTAGAAGAAATGGTAAGATCGATCAGAAAATTGTAATTCTTTAACACGGAAATCTTGCAGCTGTTTCACGTAAACATTGCTTTGTTTGTATTTGTTTAGTGTTAGTTGTTCATGGGATAAGGTAAAAAAATACTAGCATGTTTATAAATGCTGTTATTAATGAAGGCCATATATAGCTTTAAATCAAACTTTAATGCAATGAGGGATATAAGTTTAAGTGAAGTTTATAGACTTAGGAAACACAACCACTAAGTGGTAGGCTAATGGGAGTGGTAGATTTTTTAACACACTTTAAACATGTGCCCCATTTTAATTCCAGTTTTAAAAATCAAAGAAAAAAGAATTTCTTTTTTTTTTACTTTAAATATCCTGCCCAATAATCGGAACGGCAGAAGAACTAAAAACTGTATCATAAAAAAGTAGTAAAAATTTAGTTGTTAATAAGAACTTTGAATTAAAAAAATAAGCCCTGAATAATAAATTTTCTTTAGCAGCACTAGTAATACAATAGCTGAACACTTTTTTTCCAAGAAGCCTTTTCCAAGAAGCCTAAAATTGATGTTGCTAGTAGAAGTCAAAATGCACATTCTGCCAAGAGCTGATAACCTTGTAAAGCACTGCACTGCAAAAGGCCTCAGAATGCAATAAGCTAAAATTATATCATCAAATAGGCATACATTTCCATTGCCATCTCCTAAAATTGAAAGTCCTGACCCCCTAAAACTCTTAGAAAAACAAGAACAGTTTTGTAATAAAGCCATGTATGTTTGGCACTCCAGAAATCTACCAACAAGCACATATACAATAATCTATAAAGTGTTAAGATATTACAGCAAAATAAAAAATTTAAAATTAAATTGGTCAGTCTAAAGTCCACTTGGGCTACGTCCTTCCCATTAAAGTTTCGAGCGATGTGGTTGAGCCTAGGCCAGCTTGGGCAAGACCTGTTGTTGAAGAGTGGTGGCCAAACAAGGAGGATGTTGGGAAAAGTTTGTACCAGCCAATCACAATGTTGCTTAGATCAAGATCATCCAATAAAATTTGAGCTACTCCCATAAACACTTTTTTATCCATCCGTCCATAGTCGCCCCACACTGTCACCTAAAATAACAAAACAAATTTTAAAACTGGGAATAGGGGTCAAAAAATTTGGTGAATATTAAATACTATTGCATTAGCATTACATAAATTTAAAAAACTGAAGATTATTTTATTGATAACTTAATTGCCAAAGTAATTTTTCTTGTTTTGTAAAAAATGAAAAAATAATTAAAATAAAATGTGACGAGCATTGAGGAAATCAGGTTACCTGTAAAATCCTGTTATGGTATGGTTCACTGAAAAACAGCTGTTGTTGATAGAGAGGATCGAGGGTGCGCCTTGCTGTTGTTGTTTTCTGTTTTTCAACACAGTGCTTGCCTTCAATAAGGTAGACTTTTACGTACGGAGCTGTAGGAACAAAACACTTGCCAGTTAGAGTAAGAAAATATCTGGCCACAGTAACAATATCATCATACTAGGCTGTGAAGAAAATGACACAAAATTGGGTAGTTCTGTGTACTCTATTTTAAGCTAGTAATCTCTACCCCAGTCCAGGCCCTCACTCTAACATTGACATTGACAAAAATACAAAAAAAACCAACAAAAAACTTTTTTTAACCTGAATCTTTAATTTTCCTTACTAGACTGATTTAAGTTTATAACTCAAGCGTTGCAGCAGTATAAAAACAACATTGTTCAATAAACCAGATTGACACCACTAGCAGTATTTAATACCAAATTTTCAAAGAGACCTGGCTGGTAACATTGTAGCAGTACATAAACATTTCCTATTCAGACCAAAGTTGAAACAGGCTAGCAGTACAAAAACTATGCTCAACAAAACCAACCTGAGATTGGCAAACTAGCAATGTTCAATGCAGTATAAATAAAATTTACTGAATGAAAACAACTTGAAAACATTTTGGCATACAATTTATTAAAACACCTCAATGAAACTAACCTGCAACTGGCAAGCTCTAGCAGTATAAAATCAACAATGTTCTATGCAGCATAAATAAAAACACCTCAATGAAACTAACCTGCAACTGGCAAGCTCTAGCAGTATAAAACAACAATGTTCTATGCAGCATAAATAAAAACACCTCAATGAAACTAACCTGCAACTGGCAAGCTCTAGCAGTATAAAACAACAATGTTCTATGCAGCATAAATAAAAACACCTCAATGAAACTAACCTGCAACTGGCAAGCTCTAGCAGTATAAAACAACAATGTTCTATGCAGCATAAATAAAAACACCTCAATGAAACTAACCTGCAACTGGCAAACTCTAGCAGTATAAAACAACAATGTTCTATGCAGTATAAATAAAAACACCTCAATGGCAACTGGCAAGCTCTAGCAGTATAAAACAACAATGTTCTATGCAGCATAAATAAAAACACCTCAATGAAACTAACCTGGCAATACTCTGGCCCCAGGTTTAGACATGAGTCCTCTGGCCCTGATGACCTCCACTTCTAGGTGACCCTTCCGGTCATACAACCCAAGTTGAATTTCTCCCAGGCAGGGGGCACCCAGAACTTGACGCCCAACCAACTGTGATGGACCCAGCCCATCCACAAACTCACCAAACTGTCCTTCAGGGCCTAGTCTCATCCCAGTAGGAAGCCATAATCTGTGGTGAAAAAATTATTGGCATTCTATTTAGTTTAGCAGGTCTTAAATGATGTCTTTAATTACATAGGCTAAGGGGATTCATACGGAAAGTCCAGGAGAGTTGAAGATTTTGTAACTAAACCTACAATGTACTTTTTATTCCAATTAAAATGATGAAAAATGTTTATATTCAAAAGCTTTCTCTGCTGGCAGAAAGTTTTGACATTGTTTTAGGCTAAAAGAGGAAAAGTTGAACACAAATGGCTTCATTATACTTTTACGATCTCTTATTTTGTACACTAACACTTGCATATTTTGTGTGTACTTACACACTAGATGTTTCATAACTAAGATGTGAATGTTTACTTACACACTAGGTGAATCACTAATTAGATGTAAATGTGTATTTACAAACTAGATGTATTTATACACTAGATGTATCACTACTAAGATGGAATGTGTACTAGATGAATCTCTACTAAGAACGTGCACTTACACATTAGATAAATCTCTACTAAGAATGTGTACTTACACACTAGATGAATCTCTACTAAGAATGTGTACTTACACACTAGATGAATCTCTACTAAGAATGTGTACTTACAAACTAGATGAATCTCTACTAAGAATGTGTACTTACACACTAGATGAATCACTACTAAGAATGTGTACTTACACGCTAGATGAATCTCTACTAAGAATGTGTACTTACACACTAGATGAATCACTACTAAGAATGTGTACTTACACGCTAGATGAATCTCTACTAGAATGTGTACTTACAAACTAGATGAATCTCTACTAAGAATGTGTACTTACACACTAGATGAATCACTACTGATACTCCCAATACTTCCATCTGTTGAATCTTTGCTGGCTTGCTTTGACATGCCCCCTCTTAAATCTACTGGCCCTATTTCCTCACTGCGCTGGAAGGAGCTCCGCTTTTTACTGCCACCTGTACCAAAGAAAAACAATAAATATTTCTTTCATCTTATTTACCTTAAAAAAATCATGCAACTAGGAAGGGAAGGAAATTTTTGCAAACTTGTACCTTGAGTTATAATAAAAAGTGAAACAATACACACCAAACATGTAGTTTAAAAAGTGTAATATGTTAAATTGAGTATAAGAAATCAAGAAGGTAATTGTTTAATTCATGCATAGTTGTACTGGATCACTCACATATCGGTAAATATTCAGTAACTAAATAGTACACCGAAGCAAATAGATAACAACCAGGTTTAGTTAACTATATAAAGATATTTTTCATACTGTTTGAAAGAAAAAGATATACATTCAATTGTTTAAAAAAAAAAGGGTGCAAAACTGGTTTTACTTCTTCAGAAAATAAAATTAAAAATGTGATGATTTAAGCATGCACACAGAAAACACCAAAAGATCATATCCAATGTTTTTACATTTTAATTTAATATAATCAGCAGGTACATTTCCATCAAATTATTTCTATTCAACACTTACTTTGGAAATATATGATAAATAAAAGGGAATTGATTAGGTTACATCGGCAGTACAATGATAGGGAGGTAAAAGATTTCAGCAAGAATTAGATGTCACAAGGGTAGAACTTTAAACATCCAGAATATAATAGGTAACTCCCAGAAATATTATCGGCAGTACAATGAGAGGGCGGTAAAAGATTTCAGCAAGAATTAGATGTCACAGGGGTGGAACACCCAGAATATAATAGGTAACTCCCAGAAATATTGGAAAACATGAAGAAAGTACAAAACAGGCATCAACCATGAGAGCTCACCAGCCAGCTGTGAGGCGCTGCTACTGCGCCGGTTTAACCCTACGAGTGCTGCCATTTTGTGGCCAATGCTGGGCCTTCGCTTCCTCCCCTCCGTGACACTTGTCGTGACAGCCGAGTCAGAAACACTGCCATCGTTTTGATCGAACCCCTGGCTGTCATTGCTAGAGCTTCTGCTAACAGCCTGCTGTCTTCTCTGGGGTATGGTTGTCCGGCTCTCCATTTTTGACGCAAATTCACTGCAAAGTTGGTGATTGCAATTTCAATATTTAAATTTAAGGTGCTTATAGGATTTTTCGGTTAAAAGTTTCACTGAAACTTGTTTAAAAAATTGTAATCAATTCAAGGTATGTATGTTATTTTAGCATTTTTCTGAAAAACATATCGCATTATATTTAGAAAGTTTAAAAAAAAAATTTCAAATTTGTATCATTAGGCAGAAAATAAAAGCATATTATATAAGCTATAATCATTGCAAAATAAGACTAGAATTTTTTATTTATTTTTTTAAAGTTTGCTAATGATACAAGCAATAAATAATAAATACCTCAGTTTTCTTCTAGGTCTTTCGGACTGCGTTGATCGTACACTGATGGTGCTAACCTTGCTGACCTCTGACATATCGCTGGTTTCTGACACGTCACTGGCAACGTCATCTGACATGTCAGGGCTAAACTCTGACAAGTTCATAGCATAGAAAATAGCCATTTATCTATCTAACATCAAAACAAGTACAAAAATAATCTCACACAGAAGACAGTGAAATGGAAAAATAAAAATTAAGATGAATAGAATGAAACAAAACAAACAGAACAAAACAGTTGGAAATAAAACTTCTATCAGTTTAGCCTCATCAAGTTCATCCAATAAACTGTAAACATTCAAGCATGTTTAAATAACAAAAAACTGGAATGTTTATACAAAAATATAAATTAAAGAAGTAAAGCTGAACTCCTAGATACATTCAACCATATGTGAGTGACCCAGTTTTGATTTGTCCTCTTTTTGGAAATACATATATACATATTTTACTGAGAATTTTTTTTTATTAACTATAACTTTTTGAAATTCTGTTCTAGCTTTTAAAAATAAACATCATTATATACAATAGCTACTTTCTTGATACTTGCTTCTGTAACTGTTTCACTTTTTTTTTTTATTAAAAGCTAATTATCCAGCTGTTCTGTATGGTGAACCAATCCTTTGAGAAACAATGAGCTACTCTAATAACAACTACCATTTTAGAGTGAGCAGCTTGAAAAAACATCAACTTCTAGTAAGTGCCAAAGCTAAACTAAATCTAGAACTGCAGTAAAAATTTTTTTTTACCTTTATGTCTCCTGGATCTATGATGGCCCCTGTCGGGATCCCTCCCCCGCTCGTAGTTCCTCTCCATGGCTCGCTCCCGCATTCTTTCAACCCGGTCGTGTGAGATGCTGCGGTCATGTAACCTTTCGCCTGACTCACCATGGCGATCTCGGCGCCGGGTCATTCTGGACTCACTTTCTGAATGCATTGAGCCAGTTCCCTGCCCCTGTTGGGCTAGTTTCATCTTCATTTTCATTATACGTGCTCGTTCTTCAAGATCTTGGGTCACTGTAAAGATATTTGTGAAATATTAATTTTTGTTGTGTGAGCTGGAGATCAAGTAACTACTTGTTTAAGTAAAATTAGGTGTGTCAATATGGAACATGATGAAGACTTTCTTTAACCTCTGTATATAAAACATGTGAGTAATTAGCCCAGTCACCTTTACATTTTCTGAGAGTTGGATAACTATCTGATCCAGGTGGACTCAGGGACAATAACTCAGCCAATATAGTAATTGAAAGACAGATTTGTTAAAAACTTCATATGTAGGAAGAGTTTTAAGACAGTTTGTCACAGGTAGAAGGTGGCAGATAAATGTTTAGGTTGTTTAAAAATACAGAAGGTTGCAGACATTCTGATAACACCATACATGTTTAACTTAAAAATAAAGAAGGTGATAGACATTATGAAGACATCACACACAATTTAAGTTAAAAACAATCTACAATTTACCTCTGTCTCTGCTGGCTTTCTGAGCCTCAAGAGGAATAGCTGGGAGTTGTCTTTTCTTGGGTGATGGAGTGCTTGAAGGTGTACCCCCTAGTGAGCGGGAGGAAGCGGGCTGGAAGGAACGTGCTGATGTTCCCGGTGTCCTGAAGTATAATTAGTTACATTCATGTAGCATTAAATAGTATACTCTTCATGTGTTTTATGAAGAATGTCAAGCAAAAAGGAATAAAAGGGGTGTATAATGCAGCGGTTTTTAACTTGGGTTTGAACAAACCCCTGGGGTTCAGTGTATCAGGGATTTGGCGGAGATCAAGACACACCCTCAACTCACATGATTTGTGATTGGATTTTGTCAGCGCATATGATAGAACTAGCGGCTGTGGCAAATAATAGTTCCAATAGAATAGCATAAGAGCACGACAAAGTAGTAAATTGTGTCAGAGCAGGATAACACATATTTGTATCGATATATTTGTGGAACTCAGGACTTCACGATAGAGCCTACATGCATCATAAATTGTGTCATCCTATGTTTTGAATTTGAAATTTTATTTTTATTTTTCTTAATAAGAATGGCTCGGTGAATCTGCATATGAGGCTGGTGGGGTTCGGTACCTCTAAAAAGGTTAAGAACCACTGCTCAAAAGATAACTGAACAAAAGGCAGGGGCTTGGGTTCAGAGGAATGAATAATGTGGAGACAGATCAACAGCAGCTTGAAATACAGACATGGAAGAAGAAGATAGTGGACAAGACTGAGAGGATAAAAGTGGTCGAGTCACGGAGGTAGATGTGGAGCCACAGTGGTAGATGTGGATGAATATATTTTCAGACAAAGTCAAAACTGGCACAAATGAGGACTGAATTTTAATTTAATTAAAAGCTAGACTACATTTTATAAGCTGTACTTAATTTGTAAACCTAACTTTCAAATTTGATTAATTTTTTTTCCACAATAAAAGACTTGAGTAATTTAAGAATATGGTCTTTAGGAAAAGGAAGGGTGTCAAGAAAAACACAGTTGACCTATAACTATAAGGCTGGGGACAGCCCTCTCAGTCAGTATACTGACCTCATATCTGGTGGGGACAATGACCTTGAGGCATCCAGCATGTGCAAGTGGCCTGGTGATCTTGATCTGGATCTGGAACTTTTAGCTGACCCCTCCCTTGAGGGTGAGCGGGATCTTTGACCAACCCCTCCTAAATCTGGCACCTCCAGTTTATCAGCGGCTGACTGATGCCGCTGTCTAGAACCAAGATCATCCCGGGCTACGACTGGAATAAAAATCATAAAGGGCATATTTATTTATAAATATATATATATATATATACATAATGTACATTGTACTACCACCTAACAAAGGGAAAAAAATAAGTTCATTAAAGTAAAAATAAGGAAAAAATATTTAAAAATTAGAAATTAAACTTATTGAGCTTTAATAAATATCATTAAATTCTTAAGTTATATTGTTATATAATTTTTTTATATCTGTGAATAAATAGAAATAAATAATTTACTCTGAAGAATTAACATTTTTATTTAAACATTCTGTATTAATCTGGAAAATTAGAAAGTAATGTAAAAGTAAAACTATTAAACCTACTTTACATATAAACATGAATACTCATTTGCAAAAGAAAATATTCAAATCTAAATCATAATTTTTAAACTATTTTTTTGTATTTCAAAAATATATTAAAAAACAAGATGGATTCTGAATATGATCATTTATATTTGTTGACAGAATTTTGAGCCCTGCCTCATGCACGCTAACTCAGTCTAAAGCAGCACTTCTATATAAATCAGATTAAACAGCATTCTCTATCTAATGGGACAATAAGTCCCATAAAATTCCAGATAGTATTTTAACTTATCACAGTGATTGATTAAGGCAAATCTAATAAAATAAGTTATAAATTATAAGAATAATTTTTATAACATTAAAAAAAAATCACATAAAGTGGATAATTACGGGGGTGTAGATTTAGGTTTGTACAAATTATTATTTTTAAAAAACCAGTGGGAAAGTCATGGCCAGTGTAAGGAGGAGAACAAAACAACAATTGGTTCAAAACTGTGGAAAGGTAGGCGGCTGTGTAGGGACTGGGGTGATGCACTAACAAATGTTTTCACATTACATGTCTAGTATAATCACACCATGTTTACCAGGTTTACCTATGTGATATTTTGTTGGCATAAATTACTTAAACTGTGGTTGTATACATTATTTAATATACATGTTAGAGTAAGTAACACTGTAAGAAGCAAATAAAATGGTTGTACTGAACTGTGTTTAAAACACTAATTGTTTTACGATTATTTTTTTCAATTATTTTCTTATCATTTGGATGAAGATGCAAAAAACTAACATAAAATGATGTAAGTTTTTTTTTAAAACATCTTATTCAAATATATTATAATTAGTGTAACAATCAGCCTAATCAGCCTAACACAAATACTGGAATAATACCAAGTCATTAAATTATTATAATAGGCATTTGGGGTGGGTGATAATTTTGAAATAAAGCACCAAATAGATAATCAATGTGTAAAAAAATAATTCTAAGTTGATATAGATATCACTGTTAGCCAGTGTATTAATTGTAACTATTTTATACTATTTTTTTTTAAATTCAAGAAAAATATGAAGTACAGTTTTTCTATTAATTAAAAATTAAAATACAAGCCTATTTAAGTATATCTTTGAAGTAGGTAGGTAATGCAAAGTGAAAGCCAGAAGACTTATAAATATATACCTCCTAATCTCTTTTTTAACAGATGTTATAGTAAGTTAACAATGCACACCTTCTAAAAAAATATATTTTTGTTCTGACACAGAAATGAATTATAATGCTACATAAATTAACAAAAAAAATTTCTGAAAATCAATAACATGGCATTCTTATACATTATATATATAGATATAAATTTTGATTCAATTTCAACATGAATTTGGCTGCATGAATGAATTTGGCTGGCAATTATTATCTGTGAGTAGAACACAACTGAGGGATAAGAAAAATAACTATCCCAAAGATAAATTTGAAAAGTAAGACCTATCTAATAGGCGTAGGCCTTATTAAAAAAAATCAGCAAAACTTATTAATTCAATAATTGTATCACTGTCCTCATCAGCAGTAAGCATCTGCCATATTGTAAGTAAAGAATATTTAAAACATAAGTTCTATTGTTTTTTACTCCTTCAGTATTATGGATAAATTATTATTGCATTTAGTTCAATATTGTTTTGACATGCATGAGATTAAATGTAATAATAATTGAGGATAATAACTCACTGTTTAGCATAAAAGGAGTTAGATCAAACAGACATTCAGAAACAAATTTAACAGAAGTAACAAATATATAGCTTACAGCAGCTTTGAAAAATGTCTACAGTGACTCATGAATAAGGTAATGTCAAATTTTAAAACAAAAACATTGTTTTATATAACAGAACAAATTTCAAATAATAAACTTTTTTAAAACATCTTTCAAAGCCCTAGTACAGGACTAAGGCTTTAGATATTTACATGAGAAAATGCACCACTTTTTAGTTAGGTATAAGATTTTTTTTTTACAAAGGAGAGTAGACAAATTAACAGGTCTAAGAAATTCCCCCATCAATTATCCCCTTCCCATTACTTATCTGTCATTATCCCAGCCCATAATTCATCCTCCCGCTTAATTTCATAACTTTATCCCTTATCCTTATGCTAAACTTTGCCCTAACCCTAAAGATCAATTTGTAATTGGCAGGAGGGATAATATTCTACTCCAATTCTAGGGCAGTGAGGAAGGTATTGTAAGTAGGATAACTGATATGGAAATAATGACGAGGGGTATTGTCCTGCACCCGAAATATACATATACCATGTGTTAAAATGTAGTTTCTGCAGTAGAAATAGTTTTATGCACTCTCCGCAATGTTTAAAATTAATTTTACAGCTCTTTACGTTAACACTAACTAAAAGCATAGAGTTTGTTAAACCCACTGTGCAGGGTATAGAGTCACTGTTGACATTTCTACGTCATGTTATCACCATGCAAATATGTCCCTTATTACTAATACATAAACAATTCTGATTCAGATTTTGATCAATTTGAAATTTAATATATTAAATATTGTAATTATAGATTTATATTTCAATAAATAATATCAAACCCTTATTATAATAATTTTTAAGTATAATTTTTTTTATATATTGAACGTTTTTTAAAGTTAATAGTTATTTGCATGATGTTATTTTGTGATAATTAAGAACATCTCTGCTAAATCTAAATGCACTGAAAGGTAACTTTAGCAACTGTTCAGCTAAACAAATTTAGGTAAATGCAGCAAAGGGGCGTTTGTGAGGAGGGTAGGCAATCAGTTACATCAGTTGCTACTAACACTTGAAACAAGAGCTAACCAAAAGGCATGGCGCGGTAAGTTCACAGTGATGCACACACAGGGGGGGGGGGGGGTCAGACAGCTGAACCACTGCTCACAAATGGTCAAGACGAGGCCGGAAAAGTTTCATACTACATAACAAAAGTCTAGGCAGCTTACATGACGCACACTGGACAAACAGCAGCCCATTTAGAATGTGTGAACAGTACTACTATAGCGCAAGACTCTGGACTTGGAGGTGCAATATATCTACCTGTGCTACTACGGCTGCGGTGCGTGCTGGCTGTTGTGGAGGAGTCACCGTCCTGCCGGGCACTACTGGTGTCTGACAACTCCTCGGAGCCCATTGTGGTCGGACTGCAAGAACTGCCCAAGGAACTAACACTGGCAGTTCCATCCCCACGTAAACTACCTCCAGCTCCACCTAGTGGATGAGCAGGTACCAACACTCCAGCACAGGTCAAAGGTCAACAGGTCACAGGTCAATGGCATGAATTTGACACAGGTCATAGTTTAATGGCATTGTTAATATTATTTCAATGCCAAAGTTAGGTGAATGACTTTGAGGCATAATTGTGTGAAGAATTGGAGGAAACTTTTCTAGAAACAAAATACTATTCACTTTTCCCAGAATAAATTATATTGTTCTCTTTCATTTCTTTGAAAAATGTAATATGATCAATCACTTGAGGGGTATTTACGGAGCAGAATTTGTTTCCAAATATGTCATCAGTCCACCTCAAGCTAGTCACTATATCTTCAAGACCTTATCAAAACTTAAGTACAGAAATAACATTTAACATGAAACATAATTAATTTTGATTAATTGTCAACCATGCAGGGTATTATGCTTACATCAATTAATCAATTTCTAATAAAAAATATTTGTACCAAATGAAAGCATTGTTATTTGTTCCAAGGATTTTGACGTTCTTAATCCAGCTTTTCCACAATTAACTATATAAGACCTTCTACAATTTATTTTATAATAACTGAATATTAAGTCTAAAAACAAATGGGTACAAAGAAATGGAGATACGAATCACTAGGTTCATTGTAAATGTGTAATTTTAAATAAGAAAATTAAATGTAACAAAACTAAACTAAAAATAATTACATTCTTATTATTCTATGAGCTAACAGGTAACTATTCTAAGTTTACTTAAGAGAAATATTTTAAAATTTTGAAAGGGAAAAAGGAAGATAGAGCACAATTCTAAATTACACTGGCCGTGAACCCCAATAGTCTTAAATTTTAAACAGGTATATTGTTTCGTAAATAAACTGTGCATATCTGAGTCTTACGACTGCAAGGGCTAGCTTTATCACGAGATGAGAGGCACATAAAAAAACAGAATCAATGAATGTATAAGACACCAATAAAACAAACAAGTAAAGCAAGATTTTATTTACCTGGAACCACTCCAATGCTGTCGTCAAAATCCAGCTCTGACATGTCACTGTCACTCAGACCACGTGAGCTGATGGGTGGTGAAAGATGGTCTTTTCTTACGTCATAAGGATCTTGACTTGTTTTCTTAAAGAAATCAAGCACAGTTGTGACATAAAAATGTTATTTAATAATGAAGCACAGTTGTTATTGTGCTTGTTAATAATGCGTTCTTAAAATGTATTTTTAGTAAAGGTTTGTAAAGCTCCTATAGCATTTTTTTTTTTTAAAGATTAGGTGTTCTTTATAATTTTTAATAGTTTAAAGTAAAGTAGCAAAGTCATGTTGTGCTCTTAAGATAATATTGTGTTTGTTACTACTTAGTTATGACAATGTCATGCCTTTTTTAGTTAAGCTTCAATGTGTTAAGATTGTTATATTTAAAAATTAATTCATTTAGCTGAAACCAAGTTGTGTCCTTAAAATATTCTTGCATTTCATTGTTTATATTGCATTTGCTGAAGAAAAAAAATATGTATTAGATGATTTCACCAACACTAACTGTGCAGTTAGATTAGTGTTGGAAGTATATGTTAAGTTCAGTTGTTTGTTTATTATTTATTTTCTCTTTGGAAAAATGGTGAAGGTCTTATACATACTGTGCGAGGAGAGGAAGCAGGAAGTGGAATGCTGGCATTGTCATGGTGGTCTAGTTGGTACCAGTAGGGCTCATCATTTAGGTTTGCTGTTGTTAAGTCAATCAAAACCTGCCAGAAAAATATTTGTATCAAAATCTGCGGGGAAAATATTTTTTATCAAGTCCTGGAGGGGAGGGGGGAATATTTTGGATATTTTTTTAATCAAAACCTGAGGGGAATATAATTTATAATCTCACTGTGAAACAATCCATCCAGTCTAAATAATTAAAATAGGCAAATTATTTTGTCATCCATTTAATTTATTAGATAGAAACATCGTCAATTAATGTTTAATCAAGTGCATTTTCTTTAAAAGCTTAGAATAAACCCTAGAAAAGTACACCTTCAATAAATTACTTCATTTCACATAAATTTTAAGGCAAACAAATAATTTAGTTATTCACTTACTAGCCTGTCTACACTGCAATGCTTCACTGACTTAAAATGACAGTGCTTTAAGGCTACTACCTTATTAAATTCAACATCTTAACTTAAAGTCTCCATGTAATACACACCTCAAGGTTTTCTCTTGCACCACTAGCTTATGACCATCATATACCTACCTCTCCCAAAAACTCGGAGGCTCCAACTCTGTCATAATCCCATATGGTAATTTCCAATAACCTTTCATGCATATCTGCTTCTTTCACAGGACAATAAATAAAGGTTTGGTTCCAAGTTGGGTCTATGGTGCTTGCAACAGTTTTAGTCCTACGCTTGCTTTTTTCACTATAAAAACATTTGCGTAGAGATGTGGTTAGAGATAAACAAATTAAAATAAATTTTTGGAAGTAAATTCAACAATAAAGTAGAGTATCCTTTTGAACATTACGGGCCATGAGGCAGGTGAAGTTGACTTCACCTGTTTCAGTGACCTGGACAGTGTGGTTAGCACTACACCTAGCAGTCTTTACTTCCCTTTACATAAGTCAGGTACCCATCAGAGCTGGGTGGAATCAGAGATATTCTATGGACTCAGCTTAATCCAACAATATTATTTGGTTGAGAAACAAAATTATGTAGTTTTCTCTTTGTTGCGTTTCATATAAAAAAACACCTGTAATCTCCTTGCATTTCATCTTATTGCATTGATTTTAACCCTATGCTTATATTATACAAAGAAATATATCCTTTAAGTTAATTAGAAAAGACCTTTTGGATAGATTCACTATTTGTAAATTGGTTTTCTAAACAGAATTTTGTAAATTTCTTTTCAACACGTCTTCTAATGACTGAAATATTTAAACAATTATGATAATAACCACATATGACTTCTTAATTTTATATGAAGTAAGCTACTTAAAAATTATAACGTAAAATTATATCACAAACACTTTCTAGTATGCTGTTCAATAGATAATAGATAAGCCCTATTACACTCTTCTACAATAAAATTCAATTTGAATTCATCTTGCTTATAATTTATAGTTTTAAATCTGTAAGAAAATTATTTAAAAAGTTAAATACCTTCTGTCAGGTAGCATATACATTTTACAGTAAGGATTTCTAAACTTTCCGTTTTCTGTAAGAGGGAGATCGATGGCACTAATGATGGAAATTATGAGCTGGTAACTCTGGACATCATACCACAGCTTAACCTGCAGACCAACAATGAGGTAATTTGTAACACAAATGAAAATAACAGGATATTTATCAAATAATTCTGTCAGCTCAAGTCAAATCAAAGAGTGAGTTTACACACTGTTGATACATTTTTATGTCAATGAGAATAGATGAAAAATGTACTTATAGAGTCTATATATCACTGAATAGTCACAGCATCTAAGAAATAATATTATCTTCTTAAAAAGGGGGTGTTAGAGTAGTTTAAGCAAACTAAATATTAAAATAACAAATAACTTACTAATGTTAACACTAACCCTATCACAGAAGCTAATCCACTTCAAAGACTTAAATTTCTAACCTTAACACTGAACCTGATATTACAGTCTTCCACAATACTCTTAAGAACCTAACAAACTTATTTTTAGAAATAAGTGGTAGCATCAATTCTCCCCATGGGCTAATACTGATACATTCCCACAAATGAAAGCAACAAAAGAACAACTCCAAAATATACTTCAAGAGGCAGTTGAAATGAAAATGTTGTAATCCGAATATCTACTTAAAATCAGGGCAAGTAGTTCTATATGAAAATGTATTCATCCTATGTCTATTTAAAATCAGGGCATATAAGCCTATATTGATTCTAAAACATTACCTGCAATTTGCCTGTGATTGGTGGAGAAAGAGGTCGCGACCGTAACCTTGACCTTGGTTGAGGCTCAGGGACAACACTACGTCGAGATCTTTGGTTGTCTGGAATAGCTTCCTTCAAACCATAATCTGAATTTGAATAAGCAAGAGTTAAAATATTATAGTCATTTTGAAAATTGTTACACTATATTTGCAAATAAAATAATTAGTAGGTTTATTATGTTACACTACACAACAACTAACATAATTGTATTAAAACAGACTTGTTGCTTATTTTTAATTAGATTTTTAAAGTACAGAGCTATATTAGGTAAACTTTACCTCTGGCATGGTCAGTAAAGGAAGACTGGACACCAGGAGGGGTCTCACCATGCCTGAAATAATTACAGCAAAAATTTCTGAATGTTAAGTGTACACCATGAAAAGTTTTCGAATGGTCCATGGGATAGATGAAGTAGAGATCATCAGTTTCTCTGACCTCAGTATAGAAATGAATTGTGTGGTGAGCACCAAGCCAAGGTCTTTAAGAGCCAGGTACCCATCAAAACTGGGTAGACTCAGGGACAAGAATAAATTTGTGCTTGGGTAGTAAACTAGAGACTTGCGGGTGACCAGTAGTGTGCTCTATTACTCAACCATGCTGCCTCACAAATTCTGGATGTTGCAGTAGAGCAGTAGAGAGATGATTGCTAGTCAGATGGTCTAATAATTAATTTCTGGCTCAAATATGCACAGTGTTGCTGAGGCCACTCAGCTGTAGTGGGAATCTAGCATTAGTCATGTTAGTGATAAACTTATCTGTAGTCACAGAATCAGAAACTATATGTCAGGGTAAGTGATAAGCTTAGCTGTAGTCAAATAATCCCATGACCACAGACTAGATCTGCCCTTTCAACTGTAAGGCTTTTAAAATTACTTATTTAATCTTAAATATAATATAATTTTGCTTAAAATATTTTTTCTTCTAAATATTAGTAAAATATGAACTATAAGTAAGGTGGACATTATAGTAGTAGCATCTAGAAAAGAATGCAAATGGAAGCAGCTTACTTAGTATTTCTGTGAACAATGAGTTCTACTTGAGGTTCCTGTTTTGACTCTAAAATAATATCATAAACTTCTTCAAAGGTTGCCCCCTGCAGTGAGCGACCATTCCACTCCACAACTTCATCACCTGTTGTGAATAGGTTTAACAATGTCTGGCATGTTCCTTTTAAAAAGACTAGTTATACTAATTTTTATATTACAATCAATATTAAGGCATAAATAGAAATAGGCATATTGGGGATCATTAATAAGTAAATTGAGGAGCTGTCCCACCATATGTAGGGAAATCGAGAACCTACCCCATAATAAATAGGGAAATTGATAATCTGTTCCATCATAAATAGGGAAATTGATAATCTATCCCATTGTTAATATTAAGGAAATTGAAAATTATCAGAATCTACCCCAACATAATTAGGTAATGGAAGAGATATCTAGAATCTATCTCATCATAAATAGGTGATAGAAGAGCTATCTAGAATCTATCCTATTATAAATAGGTATTGGAGGAGCTATCCAGAATCTATTCCATAATAAATAGATAATGGAGGAGCTATATAGAATCTATCCTATCATAAATAGGAGTTATCTAGAATCTATCCCATCATAAATATGTATTTGAGGAGCTATCTAGAATCATTCTATCATAAATAGGTAATGGAAGAGCTATCTAAGCATTAAAAAGAATGAAGTCCAACCCTAAAAGGTGACCTGCACAAACCTGGACGCAAATGGCCCACGGTGTCTGCTATACTTCCTTTCTTTACTTTTGTTATAAAGGCACCTAATTTTCCCGTTTCTGATACTTTCCCTCCAATGACCTTTAAACCTGGAATTGAAATCAATCAATGAGCTAATGCAAAGAGAGATGGAAATCGATTATTAATTAATAAACATGTCAATCAATACTGTGGGTAGTTTAATCAATCATTTTAAACAACATGAGCCTAAAGCAAACAGCAATAATAAATTTAAAAAGAAAAAATAATCACATGAAGAATGGTTTGTTTTAAGCAGGTAAGGTTGGGTTTTTATTTAATCTGCCACGGGTCTAGTTAGCTTGAAAACCAGTTTTAAAAAAGGGAGGAATTAACTATTAATCTAAATCACAAGAGATGCAAATAGATATAGGGAAAGTAACTATGACCAACGAAGCGGGGAATGTTGTAAAATATAAGGGGGAGGGAGGAGCCTACTTAAAAACCATTTCGTTACTCGGTTAAACAGAGGCCTATCTATTTTTCATAGCCAGTTAGCCTGGCCCGTTTTCCGATGTCTCTTCAATTTTTTATCCCCAGCGTAGGACTAGTCTTAAGGACGTGAACACGGGATCACAACCGTGGAAAAGGTGTGGGGTGGGGGAGGGGGGTAGAGTCGCAGTACAAGGGGTGTGGGGTCCTAGAGACGTGGAATAGAGAGGGTCCATAGTTTGGAATATGGAGGGATCCACAATTGGAAGAAGTGGGGGGGGGGGGGGGGGTTAACCGGCGTACAAGGGGTGGGGGTTCTAGAACTGTGGAAAAACGGTAGGGGTAGAGACGTGCAACAGAGTGGGTCCATAGTTTGGAATATGGAGGGGACAATTGCGGAACAAGGGGGGGGGGGTGGAGCCGTAGTACAAGGGGTGGGGGTCCTAGCTATGGAACTAAATAAACGAAAGGGGGTAGAGCCGTGGAACAGAGAGGGTCCATAGTTTGGAATATGGAGAGGGCAATAATTGTGGAACAAGGAGGTGGGGGGGTACAGCTAAGGAATAAGAGGGATCACAGCTGAGGAATAAGGAAGGGGGTGGGGGTCACAACAGTGGGGAAGGGGGAGGTCAGAGCCGTGGAACACGTACCCCTAAATTATTCATGTCCCTCCCCACTGTTAGGGGAGATAATTGTTCAGATAACGCCCAGACATAACACACGAGTTAGCCACTCACACACGTATTGATCCGGCGAGTTTTATCGATTCATCCGCCATTCATTCATTAGCCAGGCAAGTGAGTTGTTGTGTAACCCACATAACAGGCAGGTACATGAACATGGAAATTAAAGCTGCTTGCGGGATAAAAGAATTGTATTCAGCAATGGAACTGTTCGGTTAGCCGTACCCTCAAGATCTGATCGCTTGAGTCGCTGACATAGTACTCATTCGAAGCGGTTCGTTTTGGGTTGGTAGGGGAGGAGGAGGCGATGAGGGAATGTCTAATGAAAAGAACACTTTGAAATAAGAGCTAGGTGCATATACACTAAGATTGTATACACAGTAGGAATATACAATGACTACCATAGATGTGATCGGATATACTGTAGGCCTATACAATGAGCACAATGGCTGTGATCGTGTAATTGTAGACATACAACATGACAACAATATCTGGTATCGTATACAATGTGGGCATACACCATGACCACAATAACGATCGTATGCACTGTAGGCCTATGCCATAACAGCTGGTTTTACATACACTGTATAATGTAGGCATATAAATGAGAATGAGCACAATAGTTGTGATCGTGTAATTGTAGACATACAGCATGACAACAATATCTGGTATCGTATACACTGTAGACCTATGTCATAACAGCTGGTTTTACATACACTGTATAATGTAGGCGTATATTATGACCACACTACACTAGCTGTGAACGTATACAGTGTATCTGCCTTTATAATTATATTTTTGGCAACAAATGGCAGGATAAACATCGAGCTAAATTAAAATGTGTTTTTTAACCTAGATGTGACATTTAATGAACAACCCCCTTAGCCGAACCCAGCTTTACATTTAGATGTGACGGTTTTTCACGACCCTGCCCCCCCCCCCCCCAAATAGGTGACTTTTCATGAACAACCCCCTAGGTAAACCTAGATGTGACTATTTAATGAACTCCCCCCCCCTACCCCTAAGTTAAGCTAGATGTCATATTTCATGAACAACCCCCTAAGTTAAGCTAGATGCGATATTTCATGAACAACCCCCTAAGTTAAGCTAGATGTCATATTTCATGAACAACCCCCTAAGTTAAGCTAGATGTCATATTTCATGAACAACCCCCTAAGTGAACCTATACGTGACATTTCATGAACAACCCCCAAAGTAAACCTAGATGTGACATTCATGAACAACCCCCTAAGTAAACTAGATGTGACATTTCATGAACAACCCCCTAAGTAAACTAGATGTGACATTTCATGAACAACTCCCTAAGTAACCCTAGACGTGACATTCCATGAACAACCCCCTAAGTTAACCTAGATGTGACGGCATATAATGAACGACCCCCATAGCCCACCCCCCGACTTAACACTTGGTTGTTAGATCCGGTCCAGGAAGAAATGTATCATTTCCCAATGCTGTAGTTCATTTGTATGCAGGCAGGATACGACGAGCATATTTCGATCGGGTGCAAATCACAGGGCAGAACACAACGGATCATTACTGAATAACGAGAACCCTGGGATGGTGATGTAGGCCTAACTTGTATAGATCAGGTAATGACTACCGCTCACATTTTGGGAGGCCGACTTGTGTAAGTTCACAGTAATGTGTTATAACACTTATACAAAGTGATCATTATAACAGTGGATAATAAAAGATGATCTATTTTTTTTTATACAGACAGTAAATGAGTAATAAGAAAAGTCATAAAAATCAACATAAAATCTGGTAAACGTTTTGTGTATGTCTTCAGTCGTCACTGTCTACACCGAGATAGATCCATAGAGGCATCTCTTCTGGGGGGCGCCGAAGAAAGTCTACCGCCTCCCCCCCCCCCCCCCCAACGAAATGGTATTTATATAGAAAATATATACTTTTTAAAGTGGAAGAAACACCGGATAGTAGCGGGTAGAGTTTTGTCTTTTTGGCGAAGCCGCCACCATCAACATGGAACACTACGCCTCACTGATTCCCTGTATTTAAGAGTGACCTTACACGTTTAAAAAAAACTAATTACTAGAACTACTTTCCAGCCTGAATATGGATGGTCATACAGTTTTAAGGTCGGCGGGTTCGGATCGGTTAAGCTCACGGTTCGAACCCCCGGGCAAACGAGGCTGGATAGGTGGGAACAGCCACTCTTCTAGGAGAGACAACTCCACAATCAAACAACTGCTGCCTTGTAGTTTGTTCTTGGTTGGACAAAGGCTATGAAGCAAAACCAAAAAGAAAAGCAGACTGAAATCGGAGTCAACGATCTATATTGCGCATAACAAGTTGACACGTAATACTTAATTGTTTTGGAGGGAATTCCTTCCAACACTAAAATTAAGAACAAAGAAGTTTTAAGGTCTACAGAACAAACTCTGGGCAGGATGGTGTAAACATCAGGCTGAGTGAAAGGAGACCATGACCATGTCCAAACACGTATCCATTCTCTTAGTGTAGGAGCATGGGTGATGGCGTATCAGTGGCCCGTACCGTTAACCATCAATTCAAGATATATTCTGGGTGAACTGGACACAGAACAACAACTTTAATTTTGTGGTAGCGCCTGGCTTAAGAGGAAATAACTCGGCTGATAGAGGTTAAAGTAAGAAAGAAGAAACAGAACACGCAGTAAAATGATTCGGTAGAAACAGAACACACAGTTCAGTCATTCAGTAGAAACAGAACACGAAGTAAAATGATTCAGTAGAAACAGAACACGAAGTAAAATGATTCAGTAGAAACAGAACACGAAGTAAAATGATTCAGTAGAAACAGAACACGAAGTAAAATGATTCAGTAGAAACAGAACACGAAGTAAAATGATTCAGTAGAAACAGAACACGAAGTAAAATGATTCAGTAGAAACAGAACACGAAGTAAGATGACTCAGTAGAAACAGAACACGAAGTAAGATGACTCAGTAGAAACAGAACACGAAGTAAGATGACTCAGTAGAAACAGAACACGCAGTAAAACGATTCAGTAGAAACAGAACACGCAGTAAAATGATTCAACAGAAACAGATCTCAAAGTAAAATGATTCAGTGGGAACAACACGAAACAAAATTATTCGGTAGAAATACTTCACGCTGCCGAATAATGTTCAGTGGAATATCACGATTATGATACAGTTTCAATGTACAATGTATATTAAAAATGTAAGAAAAATTGAGCTCGCTAGTAAATGTCAGTCAGATTTCAACCTTATTTTATTACACAAGTTTCAGGTTTGAACAGAATTTTAGATGTATGCAAAACTTTAAACAAATATTCTCCACTTAAAAACAACGTCTATGACTGAAACAATTAAATTTCTAATCCTTTTCTCGCCTCTCGTTTGTACTGATTGCTCTTAGAACGAGTTCACTTCGAGGGTTGAACGTTTTATACAGACGAAAAAAAAGTACTTGGAATAAAACGTGACGGGGAAATACGACCTGTTTCCCTGCATTTGTAAACACTGGTCAATAAGTTATTGACTACATTATCATTTCATAAGCGTGAGTCACCTGGGTGTAGGTGACCAATGACGTCAATGTGACATCTGGCGGCGGTCACTGGTCTAGTTAACACGACTTCTTGGTGAGAGGAATCTAACACGACTTCTTGGTGATAGGAATCTAACACGACTTCTTGGTGATAGGAATCTAACACGACTTCTTGGTGATAGGAATCTAACACGACTTCTTGGTGAGAGGAATCTACAACCGTCGCGCGTCTAGAAGGACTAAACACGCGGATTTTGTAGTGGGGTTTTTTTCCAGGCATCTCTCCGGGAGGAGTGTTGTCCGTAAACCCCCACCCCTCCTCTATGGAGCATGTCCACCGAAATAGAAAAATAAAATGTATTTAAACAGAAAAATATATATTTATAACATTTTAAGCCCATATATCCCCGGGAAAGTATAAAGTCACCCTCAATTCACCCCAGAGCAAATTGTTTGAAAGAAACCCTGGGTATTAGTTACATAAATATACAACTCTTACTACTATGTCTAATAATCACAACGGCTGTGTGAATTATTATTTTTTAAATTAGGTACCTACATCTATCAAAATAATGAAATAGAACCACACATCATTGTATCTATTAAAAAAAAAACTGAACATTAGAACCATAAGAAATCGTTCCGACAGATATAAATGCTGACGCTCAATGCCACTTTATAAGACAATAAAGCAACTAGCATCCAGGGTCGACAATTAAGACCTGTGTTTAACAGTACACTCGTACACACCCACTCAGGCATCGATTCATTACCTCACAGAATAATGCCGACACGTCAACCAGTCTAGGGTTTCCAAAATAAACTTCCTATTTTAGGACAAAAATCAATAGAAGGGATAGGACGGAACAGCGCTGCAGTCGGTTTTTTGTCCCCTTTGCTCTATATTTGAAAACAGGGTTCATAGATTTGTTCATAGCAAGTTGTCTCTACGTAATTTCTCTTAGCTATGGTATATGTAGTATCTCTTGTGCGTGGGTCGGTATTTTTGTCCCCTTGCTCTATATTTGAAAACAGGGTTCATAGATTTGTTCTTATCAAGTTGTCTCTACTTAATTTCTGTTAGTATAAGGTATACTATTTTAACGGAAACTCAACTATGCTTTAAAGCATGATGTATAAAATAACCATGTCCAAACCAGCTCTTACAGTACAAGGCTAAACACAGATTATTGTTGGTAACAAATCTCTTTGCACTCTATATATCTAGCTAGTCGACCATTTATAAGTAGTCATGCAATTAAAGCTGCCTGCAGTAACTAATGCTAAGTAAAGTAATTTTATTACTAAGCACAGTAACTATGTAGCTAAGTACAGTAACTCTGTAGCTAAGTACAGTAACTCTGTAGCTAAGTACAGTAACTCTGTAGCTAAGTACAGTAACTCTGTAGCTAAGTACAGTAACTCTGTAGCTAAGTACAGTAACTCTGTAGCTAAGTACAGTAACTCTGTAGCTAAGTACAGTAACTCTGTAGCTTAGTACAGTAACTCTGTAGCTAAGCATAGTGACGCTAAAGCTATTAAGTACAAAGACTCTATAGCTAATTGCAGTAACTATAGCTAAGTATAGTGACTGTAATGTTACGAACAGTAACTATGGCTAAGTACAGTAACTCTAAAAACTAAGTACAGTAGCTATAGCTGTGCAGTTACTATATAGTTTCCTGCAGTAGTTATATCGCTAAGTATGATAACTCACGTCTTATTACTGTATCAATAGTAACAATAGCTAATGAAATTACTTCTATAGCTAATTAGAATGACAGTATATTTAAGTACAGTGATGTAGGCCTATGCCTATAGCGTAATTTTAATTTTCTTAAATAAGGACTACACCTCATATAACAGATATGAAGGATTTGGCAAGGCAAAAAAAAAAAAGAATCCTTGAACAATGTTTGACCAAGGATGTCATGTCTGTTTGTGTGTGTATGTGTGTTCATGATGGGAGGGGGGTGCGTTTTCGTTGTTGTGCTGTAGTGTCAAATGTTTAAGTACAGAATTGTGTTCATATTGTGTTTACATCGTGTTCAACATGTAGGCCTACGTTCTTTAAAAAAAAATCATGTTTAATGATACTACACCTATTATGCCTCCTACCTATACCAAACTAGAAAAAAATATTTTATTTGTCAAAAAAAAGTTGCATGTCATTTCCGCGAATATATTTTTAAATTAATTAATATACTGTACAAATAATTTTTCACAGTTCCTTATAAGCTGAACACCGCAAAAGATATGTTTCTGTAACTTAAGAATGATGGTCGTTGTTAATCCCCCTTTAACAAGATCATTAATATCCAGTTGTTTGTTGGGGTGAAATAGATTGGCCGGGGTCGGTAAAATGACAGGAAGACAAACGAGACACGAGTACGCCTCAGTGGGGAAAAAAAGGAGTGATGTAACACATTGTTCGGCTGGGTGTACATCTGGTGTGTTGGCGTTCAAAAATGTTTGGGGGGGGGGTCGGTCAGATATGAGGTAGTGACCCTATGGGAGGAAGGGGAAGGGTTTAGACGTGTGTGGTGATAACGGGAGGGGATTGAAATGAGGTGCTGGTGTTAAACATATGATTGGGGGTCGTTGTGACCCTGGGGGAGGGGAGAGATGGGGAAGGGTTCAGACGTGTGTGGTGATAAGGGGAGGATTAAAATGAGGTGCTGGTGTTACACAAATGATTGGGGGTTTGTTTGGTTATAACGGGAGGGGATAAAATGAGGTGCGGGTGTTTAAAAAATGATTCGGGGAGGGGGCATGGTGACGCTGGGGGGGGGGGGGGGGGATTGGAAGGATACGCAGAAGAAGTTTAAAGAACTGCCACATATACATTCTAAAAAAACTAAAACATGTCCATGTTCCTTGAAACTATGCTTAAGATGAAAGAGATGGGGGTATGGCTATAGGAACTGGTAGTACTCGGTGACTTTTTTGTTTTGGGTGGGGGCAGTTGCCTTCTTTAGGAGCGCTTCATTTAAAGGGGGAGGGGCGAAACTCAATCCGGTTGATATGACAACCCTCACAGCCTATCGTGTTGTTTGTAAAAGCATTCATTATAGACAACATACCAATATATTTGTTTTATAACTGAGGTCGATATTTATATTGTTTAAATATTTTAACTCAGGTCATTGTCCTCATTTTTCTTGTTATCTTTTATTTCTATTTAAAGTTGAAAAGAAAAAAAAACATTTTCCCAGGGGACGCTGCTCACCACTGATTGTTTTTTTATCATTTTTTATTGGTTGTGCCTTTTGTTCAAGATTTTAAATATTTTTTTAAAGATTACATTTAATGTATTTCAAAACAAAATTAAGTGTTGAATTGAAGGTTTTACTTTTTTTCAAGGAAGCTAACAAACCATTACTGAATTAAATGAAAGCTGGAGTGAATAAGCTGCTGCAGGACAATATAAACCACAAGTATGTAAGCTTAGAAAACACTTTTTTTTTTTAAACTAAGCAATTTGTGATAAAGACATATAATGATATAGTAGATTATAAAACTACAGAAAATGTAATGAGATCAATAAGATATTTGATAAGATAAAAATACATAACTGTAAGACTTTAAAAGTTTGAAGTTTTATATAAAACACCAGGCAGTGCCAGTGAGAGGGAGATAATCCCTCCATCATGCAATAGTTGTGCTCTTTGTAAAACAGGACAGTGAGGCAAAAAATGACAATAAAATTGGGGGAGGTGGATGTTTCATACAAAAAGATTGATTTATTCTGGGGTTTTCATAAAAACATGAAAGGGGGGAGGGGGGTCTGATGTTACACTTACAGGGTGGGGATTAAGTTCAGACTTAAGTTACAATGGGATTTGTGTGGAAGGATTTTAAAATATATAGTGTAGGGATGTCTAACTCTTTTTACAGAAGTGTGACAATATAAGAGGATCACTTAATAGACTCACTAAGATAAATTGGTTTCTAATTGTTTGGGTGTCTATATTACTGTGGCTTTGAAAATTCATACAGGATCTAATTATGGAATTTTGTTTAGTTAGAAACTATTTTTATTAGTAGGCCTACCTTTAACTATATTATTAGGATTTTTGAAGTGGGTAATTTTTAAATTTTGCTAAAATTAGAATAGTATATTCATGCGTACACCAAAAAAAAAAGTAGCTTTTAAGAAAAAATTTAAAAGTTGGAAAAAAATTCGGTACCTAAAGCTTCAGAGCGGCCTTGTTAATGGGAAGAAACAAATATAAAAATTAATTTGAAATATTTGAAACTGTTACTTTTAGAATTCACACTTTAAAAGTAAAAAAGAATATAAGCCATATTCATCTCTTTTTAGATAGGTTTTAATTTTGTTAACAAATACTTTTATTAAACTTAATCTGATCACCTATGCTTTTAAAACATTTAAATTCATCAGTTGTGTAAAAATTAGATGTTTGATTAATGACACATGCATGAATTGTTAAAATCTTAAACTTCAATGAGCTTAGTCTACTTTGCTGAAAAAATAAAGATCAAATCTAATCTAATGTTGATGTACTAATAAAAACCTGGTCTTACCAACTAAACAAAAGAGTACACTGTATTTATTAAAGAGGTTAACTTTGAGACTTACCTAAAATGGCAATAGAATCCCTTTTTTCCTCTCCTCCTTCTAAGACAGTTTTTTTGAGAATCATGTGACCAATCCACTTAGTGCCATCAGCTGACAACTGCCATGTCACTGGATGCTATAAGATTATTCAAACCCATGGTCAAATCATTTACATGTAAGTCTTACCTCCAAGTGTAATAATGTTAATTTCTTCAAGAGATAAAAGTATTTGTGGGTTAAATCACATCACCATGTAGACATATAAGCTTTACTATATTGTACCATTTAAATCTGGTACTAAACTAGCCTATACCATGAAGCAAAATACTGTGTCCTCATTTGAGTATGGTAGGCCTACAAAACAAGATTGTAGGCTACCGTGAAACAAAATATTGTTCCATCATATAAGTATGATAAAAGAAACTAGCCTGTGCCATACAAAACATAGTACAGAATGGTATGGCTTTAACTCACAAGTACTGAATAAATATTTCTATTATTCTGAAGTATTCACATTTCTAACTACAATAATGTTTAAGAAATATGAGATGGCTAAACACAATTATATTTTTAAGCATAAGTACTAATTTTTAAAATTAACATTGTGTATATAACTAAAATTGCATTAAAAAGTACTGTGTTACAAATTTAATGATTAAAACTGTTATCTAGTTTCTATCAGAAGCTTAAAACCATATTAAAATAAATACAGAAGGATAATTTTGTTATGCTTACAAATTAGACTACTATATAATGTAAATTATTAGTAAATTTTAAAAATATTATAAGGAATGTAGATCTAAAGTTATGAGTTATTTTAAACCCACAATTTCACTATTTTTATAATCATATCTAGTTTTTCTATCAGCAGACTTGTTTAATCTAATTCACTTAGAAGTACAGATATACAAATAACAACAATAATTTGATTTTAAAAAGTGCAAAAGGTAAGTAGATCTAATTAGGTGTAAACAAATATAAAGAATCTTAACATTGCTCTTAAATATAGGCTACATTAGAAAAACATCACAATTTAAAAACACCATTTTTATTTACTAGCTCATTATTGATTGTTAATAGTAATACCAAAGTAATTGAAAAAATTATTATCCCAATAAATAAAATAAAAATGTAAAATAAATACCCACATTTTGGTAAGTTTTAGATATTTCCAGTAGGATATGTTGTTAATTAAGGGTTAATTTATTATCTAAAACCTAGATACAAAAATCAGCAACAACAATATATATTAATATAGGCCAGTGATTTGTTATGAATATATATTTTATTTATTTATTAGTTGACAAACCCACCCTATTATTCTCAATTAATATTGCTAATGAAGTACTGAAATTATTTTTTTTAAGTTTTAAAGGTTAGCATCTTTGGCATCTATGTCTTTATTACCTTAATTTAATTATTATTTTCAAAAACATGTTGTTAGCTAAGTTAATGTTTTTTTTTAGTTATCCAGCTTACTATCTTAATTTTAATTTAAACTATTAAATTTAGTATTAAAATCAATTTTATTATTTTTTCTTCAGATCAATTTTTTTTTCATTTTTTGTTATTTAATGTGTATGATTCCACTGACCTTCTTACTTTTAGATCTATTAATTATTAGTGTTTATTTTTTAAATCACATAGATCTAGTACTAATTGTCTAATTATTCATTATAATTATATTCATTATATTATTTTTTATTATTATATTATTAATAATTAATTATTATTATATACTTATCTATGCATTGTTAGTTTAATTGTTACTAATAATTTGTTACTGTATTAAATAATTATTTGTAGATAATAAAAAAAACTGCAAATAATCAATAAATCAAATATATATTATAGATCTAGAATAGGGATTCCAGATACTAGATATAAACAAAATCCAACTGCAAGTAACTAGATCTAGAATCTAGATCTAGATCTAGAGTCTAGAATAAGATCTAGAAATCTAGTAACAAAGTAACTGTAAGTAACATAGTATGCTCATGCCTCAAAACTCATGTCATTATTTAGTATTGAGTATTATTGACTCATTGAGTATAATAAAATTATAATTAAATAATATTGTAATTGATTGAATCATTGATTGATTGAATGAAAATCGTTTTTTTTTTTTGTTGTTGTTTTATTTAATATTTAATCTTTATATTTTTTAAAGTAAAATCCCTAAATGCCCTATAATATTTTATTTAGATCTAGATCTAGATTCTAAATCTAGATATAGATCAAGAATCTAGACGTAGATTTCTAGATCTATTCTAGATCTAGATTTCTCTAGACCTAGATTCTAGATCTAGATCTAGATCTAGATCTAGATCAATAGGCCTACTTGTCTAAAAGACAGAATTTTTTTTGTGATTTTAAAATATTTTACTTCTGCAACTTTTTCTAGAGTTAAGAGTAGTCTCCCCTTATTATAAATTATCCGGTGTGCAGTTAAAAATGTACGTTGCTTGAAACTATCACTATAAACTTACTATAAAGTATAACTCAAAGGTTAAGATTTAGTTAATCATTTTGGGATTTTATTTTTAATATTCAAAGTAGACTATTAAAATATATCTTTTGGATAAAAACTACAATACCCATACAATCGGTCTCGAAATATTGCCTACACGTTAACTTTTTATTTATTTATTTATCTTTTTTTTAAAAAATGTGAACAAAACTAATAAGAGTCTTCTGGATTTACTAGTTGACTTAAATTTGTATTAGTGTCCTAAATTTGTTTTAATTGGTCAATCAAATTGAGTGGCTACAAACATACAGCAAATAACATGGAAGTATATACAAAACATATTGATTTTTAATAAAAAGCCTCAATTTTTATAGCCTCAAACAGTATATCCCTGATGTACTTCTGAAATAAGTAGCTTTGTACGCTCATGTCATTTGCAACAAAAATATTATTGAATGTGTGGTGATACGTGATTACTGGAATACATCCACTATTTAAATACTGTGGAAATATATATATATACATAACAATAAAAAGTACGAGATTGACGAATATAAAATAATAATAAAGATAATGCTGAAAGTAACAAAATTTTAAAAGTGCTTATTTTTTAGGAAGTAAAACTTTTTTTAAGAACTCACAAAGTATTACGTTAAGCAGACCTAGTCTTTGTTGAGCACAACTATCATGCATCGTTGTCGGCCAACAAGCTTAGATCTATATGTCTTTATGTACATACGTCATTTTTAACATTAATTGTATTGAAAAAAAGTTACGACTAGGAATAAGCCTAATATTATACGGCCATTCCCAGTCGACTTGAAATAGACACTCCCAACGTATTAACACGTAATACTTTATGATCAAATGCAAATTTTTTAAAAATGCATATCCAGCACAAAAGAGCAAGCAAAAAATAATACAAGAAAACACAGACATTTTTTAACATAGGATATAAGCGATCATGCAATTTCACGGGGGAACTAGAAAGGGTTTGGTTCTTTTGAAAGCTTATACCAGACAATCGAGGTGCGGAGTGCTAACTGGGGGGTTCCAGGTTCAAACCCTTAGTACACGATGATTTTCATTTGTGTTGGAGCAGGAGTAACGTATATTTAGCATCACGGTGCGACCACGTGAAGACTTTACCAATTCCACTTTCGTGTGTGGAAAATAAATAAACAGTCAGACTTATTTTACATTTTGCAATATACACCGATTTATCTCTCAAATATACAACGAAAAAATCTACTGCATTTAAAATGTATCTAATTTTTTTATTTGTATATACCAGAGTCAGGCAAAATAAATTGAGGCAGAATTCTAAAGTGTATGAAATATGGAGCAGCGTATGGCTTTTGTTTTGATTCATTGACGTTAATTACAAACATTAACCGCATTTCGTTTTAAACTACTGGCATTCCCACAGATATAAACGCCCTAGATTTTACTGGTTTTTATTTAGCTTTTATTTTTTCGTTTTGTTTCTTTATTTGCTTTTCTCTTCAATCTATATTTGACAACACAGTGCGCAAAAGAATAGGTTTCTTAAGTTGTAGCTTAAACATTTTATTTTTTAAAAAAAACTAACATTTAAAGTTTGCGTGTTTTAGACAAGTTAAATGTAGTTACGCTATTTAGCTATTTAATATTCCAAAATAATATTATTCGGTGATTTTATTTGATGGGTTTCGAAAATTAGTTCACAGCGCAAAGAATACTAGACACATTTTAAACCAAACACCGCCTACTGACCTAATGACTGCTAAGATCCGTGATAACATTTTTATATTTATCTGGCATTATTAATTGAATTTTTGCTTTCTGAAAATGTGTATATTTAAAATTTAAAAAAAATGTGTTTAATAAGATTAGGCTGCTATAAATAATCACAAACATAGTATAACTCGGAAGCAAGCTTTTATTTGAAGATAAGATAATTTTTTTCCCTAGTAAAATCGATTTAAAATAGTTTGGTTTAGCATACTTCAAGAGGCATAGATTTCATGGGTTGTAAAAATAAACAACTTAAACTTAAAAATAAATGTTTAGTTGAGGGGGAGCGGCGGCATTGGGTTGAATTTTGTTGTGATGCCATTTGCTTTCTAAAGAGTATTGTGAAAGGCTGGTTTTTTTGTTATTCTGTAATGATATACGATTAATAAAGGAACGGATGGATGTCAAAAGATAAGTGAATTTATTTATGGAAGATTGCTTTAACCCATATTTTAAATGATTATTTTATCTTATTTTACAGTTCATCTTGTTTCAAAGACGAGTGAAATAATGTTACGATATATTTATCGTAACATTATTTCACTCATCAACGTCTTTAGTTAATTTATAAATATTTCGTTGGCTTGACAAACCAATAAAATGTTTGTTAAAAGTGTTGAAACGTGTGGTGTTGTTGGTGGTCAGGAAATTTAAAATCGCGAAAAGCTAAAATTCCAAAATATTAATTACCTAAATTTTTATCGTATTCCCTCACGTAGTTTAAACGTATCAAGCACTAGGCCTACTTTATTTTTCCCCAAGAGATGAGCATAGTTCATAAAATACGTGGGCGGATCCACGTTTAGCTTAAGAAAATAACGCTTTAACTTAACAAGGAGATATGGGAGGGAGGGGTGAGGGGTTACCCTTTTGAACACTGTTTAAATAGCGCTGCTCTATAAAATTTACTATAAATGGACTTTTTTTTCGAGTTGTACGAAGAATAGTTACATTTCCTAACAAAAGTAAATTATAATATATTGATGATCTTTACTTCGATCTCACTAATTTTGACCTCTTCCGTTTATTTATAACCCGCATCAGTGTATACAGCATTGCTGCTGTTATGCTATTTAGTATTTCTAAATTTACTATTTTTGCTTTTTTAAATGTGCGTCTGATTTCGATAAATAGATGGCGCTCTCGACTGTTAATAATCGGTGAACGCAGTCATTATCCCACCCGGTGTCGACACAGTATAATCACCATTATAATACTGCCTGAGTAATAACAGACTAAATAGCACTGTGTTGGTGTTTTATGCTAGATGCAAAGCGAGAAACAACATCAATGTGCTAGAAAGTTGTTTCAATTGTCATAATTTAATGGAAATTTTTATAAAATGATTTCCTTTTAAGTATTACGATGTTTACATTTATTTTTATCAAGGAAATGAAGAATTACCAAAGAAAAAAATATTTAAAAATGAAGATGCATAAAATTTAAGAAATGCTTTCTATCAATGCAGGGATAAGAAAGTTATTTTTTTTTACATCAGGTTAGAAACGTTTGAAATATCATTTCCTAAAAATGAACTGAAAATGAATTTAGGGAGGGAGGGAGGAGGGTTGGGAATGCTGAAATAGGGTAGGTGTCCAAACAAAAGCTAAAGTGTTAATCACGCAAAGAAGAGTGTGTTTAAAAAAAGAACAGTATCGGCACTTGAAGAAATTTTAAAATATGTTAAAGTTTAAAAAAAAAATTAAAACAACTTTTGTCAACAATATAACGGGAAAGGGGAGACGACTACATAAGAAACATAAAAAGTTTACCTCCTTAGTGTTAGCTTCCTACAAAACAAAATTTTAATAAAGTGAAATAGCATCTAAATTATAAAATATCTTTCTTCTTTAAGGTTGTATCAATTGATTCATAAAACAAAGGGGTTTTAACTCCTTTATTCTACACGTATTATCATATTCGCCCACTATTCAGTTTCACTTGGAGTATGTTTTAACACTCAAATCACTAACAAAACACAGCTGCCGTTTTTCTTTGTATGGTAATCAGGGTGTTTATTAAATAATAGGCTTTACTAAACAGCTTTATTTTCTAAGTGTGAAATATTTAATTAACTCTACGAAGAAAAATTGTTATTTAATTTTTTTTTAAATATATAACTTCAGGTGCCTGTTACTGCTTTATAAAACAGTGGAGGTTGAGGAGGGGGGGGGCGACATAAGAGGAAATTGTTATGAATTAGGAGGGAGTGGGCAATATAAATTCAAACGGGGCAGGGAGTGTAGACTCAAACTATATATATATATATATATATATATATATATATATATATATATATATATATATATATATATATATATATATATATATATATATATATATATATATATATATATATATATATCCCTCACTCAATCCACATTATACGCGTGTTTCATAGTAATTTAATTTTTTTTTAATTTCTTTTTTTATATTTACAAACCATTTTTTTTTTCGCGAGTATAGATCTATATGTATGTTATTTTTCTGTGGGAATGCTTACAAGTTTTATTGATTTTCAAATTTTCGGAACCTTAAAATTCTACTATTTGTAATTGAGTTGTCTAAATTTCAAAAAGACTGTTTTAGGAAAAAAAAAGTTAGCAAGATGCACAGCTCTTTACAAAAAAATATATCTTTAAAAACTTATTTTAAAATGTAATTTTATATTTGTTCCAGGCAAATACATAACAAATTAATATTTTTTCCGGCTTTGTTATTCAAATATTTCAAGAATGCTCGAGAAATATAAACTGGTTTCGTGCCAAACAGGGGAATTAAAATTTGGTTTCGGGTTATCTACCTTTGGGTGTCGCTTGGACAAAACTTCGTCCACGTTGTTCAAAGTCTGGTTGCTACTAGATGACAGCCCAGTATCGTTTCCGCTGTCCTTGACCGGCGGCTCAGAGGATCCGCTTTCCGTGTCTAGGCTAGTGCCCCTCCCCGTATCGTACAGGGTGGGCTTGTGAAGGCACTCAATCTTGCCCCGTGTCTGACTGGACCTATTTGAGCGCTGGCTACCATTCACGCTTTCTAGCTCCCCTAAGCAGGATAGGCAGGAGTTACGTGTATAAGTTACAGGAGTAACATGGAAATTATAAATAAAAAAATAATAACGTAAAATGTAAATTAGGCTATTTTTGTGATATACGAGAAAACACGTACACATAGGTTAAAGGTTGGTTATTCGTTTACTTACCTGTTCGTCAATGCTCATCGTATCATAAAATAGCGTAAATATTTCTTGCATACATCACTCACACAATATGATGTGTGGTATGGGTCGACGCCCACACGTAACTCACACATGAGTTGTTGTATGGTACGACGCTTACACATCACTTACAGAATATGAGTTGTGCAATTGGCCGACACCCACACATATAACCTATACTATATGAGTTGTTATGTAGGCCATCACCCTCACATCAGCGATAGCAGTGTACAGCTATCAATAGTAACTGTGTGGGCCTTAACTGCAGCAAATACGCTAACCTTCCCCGTGGACCGTCAGCAACAACTATGTTGACCTTGATTATGGGCCAAGAACAACTACGCTGACCCTAATAGTAGGGCCATCAGCTACAACTATGCTGACCTTCACTGTGGGCCATGAGCAAGAACTACACTGACCTTCAATGTGGGCCATGAGCAACAACTACGCTGACCTTCAATGTGGGCCATGAGCAACAACTACGCTGACCTTCACTGTGGGCCATGAGCAACAACTATGCTGACCTTCATTCACTAAACTTGACACACTCCTGTACTAGCCTAGGCTGTTTATCATTTCTCTCCATTCTAAAACTACACAATCAGTAACACACAACTACCAAAACAAAGTTCCATAACTCCAAGCGACCATTGATTATGGCCCCTGGTTTGATTTCTCTGTCTAGACTAGGATACACAAAATCAACCAACACATATAAATCAAGACGCAAAAAAAAACGCGCGCACACATCATACATATAAGTTATGTAATACATATAAATAACCTATGATTAAAAGTTTACATCCGGGTTTCTAGGCGGGGAGCTCATGTCTATGAATCTATGAAATAAATGTAATGGTAACTTAGAAATCTATTTTTGGAAATAATACTTTGTCAAAAACCGATGTAGGATAAGTGTAATGAGTACTAGTCTAATTCCTATACAACGATAATGTTTACTGGGGTTTTTTTAATATTAGGCCTAATTGTTAAGTGTAGGTTAGGAGCACTTTATATATTTATATTGAAGATTTTTTAAAATTAGGGACATTTATTATTAACTTAATTACTATAGCTCTGTAATTATTTTAAGAAAACTTTAGAATTCTCAGTACAAGGGAAAGTTAAATAACCGCGCCAAACTTGTACACATAGATGAGCTCCCTTTACCAGAATCTGAACAAGAAGGCTGAAAGAACACTGCAGAGGACGAAAACACTGAGCGCTACAAGCGAACATGCAGAATTAAGACCAAGCCACAACCAGACGACCCCCGTCCATGGGGTGCCGCACCCAGGGTACCTGCTGTTTTTTTTTCAGGCGTCTGGAACTTACCGAAAGAAATTTTTTAATCTTAGCCGCTAAAATCTCATCCTTTTTCCACCGCTCATCCTGGTGCGGGTAATCCCCGCTGTAATAGTCACTGGTTTTGACGGTGACAGCTTTTCAAGGGGAACAAGAAATCAACGAGTTTAAATTTGACTAACACCAAGTTAGAGTAGACTCCCTTTAAAGTTAGACAGGAAGAGGTAAAGCTTAAAAACCATTCTTTTTAGCGGTGAGTAACGTGGTGGTGGGGGGGGGGGGGGGGATGAGAATACACAGATTATTTATGAACTTTTTCAACAATATTAGCACACTTTGTAATTTCTGAAAACTTCAGATCAAAATTTTATTATATTGATCTGCATTGAAAACTAAATACCTGGTCTGTTTGAATGGGCTTCGAAACTGTTATTCGTCTCATCCGGTTGGTTAATTCGAAATAAAAAAAAGACTGAAGCTTGGCTAGATAAAGAAGTAGGTTCTGTACAAAAAACTCCCTACATTCAGCTAGGTCAGTAGTTTTTAACCTGGGTTCGATCGATCCCTAAGGGTTCGGTGGGTCAGTCTCAGGGGTTCGGCGGGGGTCAAGACACACACCCAACACCTACGATTCACGATCTGATTTTGTCAGTACGGACGACAGAACAATCAAGAAGGGTTCGGTGAATGCGCACATGAGAGTAGTGGGGTTGGGTACTTCCAAAAAGTTTAAGAATCACTGGTCTAGGTTTTTCTTAAATGAAATGTTTCAAAACAAGTAATACTAAGATTCAGTGGTAGGGTTTGTGGAACAGTGCGCATCTAGCGTCAAAAGTCTTGATCTCCAAGTGTGCGTAGCAGTCAGCCTAGCATCGTATGCTTAATCTCCATAGCTGTGTATCAGCATATCATCGTATGCTTAAAATATGATGGGGGTTTAGTTTTGCTAAATGAAACAATGCGAGCTGTTTAACAATTAAAGTCGTACCCAGATCGTTTCATCCCAAATGTTAAAGAAATATGGTCGAAAAATAAAATAAGGCTGTCATATTGTGAAGTTCTGATTTCCTTTAAATTGACAGTGACCATTCTTGAGTAATGATGTCTTCGACCGTGGTCTGTCTAGTCAAGGGTCACTCGTCTACACTCGTTTCGAACTCCGGCCAGCAAGATAAGGTTTCAGTTGGACGGCCCCTCACGTTGAACAACACACACAAGAGCCTCGATGGATTATGTGTAGGTGGAGTAGAACTGTCGTTCGAAAAGTTCCATGGCCACACTCAGACTCTTGAGGTTACTGTTACTGTATTACAACGGCTGTGCCAGGTTTTTCCAGCATTAGATGTTTACATATCAACTGTTTCTAACAAGACAAAGCAACTTGTTGTTATCTCACATCGTCTTCTTCGTTCTTAATGTGTCTACAGTGTAGGATGCTACAACTAGTCTAAATAGACGAACTGTTCAGTATTCTACACCTCAGCAAGCACCTAGTATAATTTCTCTGTGAGTGGAATTTTGGAGCCAAAGTTAAGACTGAGTCTGTTGGTACAAAGTGCAGTCAGGTAAAATATGTTTGGTATGTTCTAGAACAATACAATAAAGGAAGTCTTGTTGGAAATTTTAAAATTCCGGAACATGTTTTGTTGCGTTCCTGTTCTTTGTCTAAAGATTATTCGTTATTCCTATAGTATGCGTCGTCCTTGGTATCGTTCAGTTGGGAGTCAGAACACATATTGAATCGATTTCTTTGTAGTATTCTTTGTATATCTTTTGCAAATAGTAACACTTCTTGTTGCTTAATTTTCTCACGTGAAAATGTAAGCCTCGAACAACCTTCACGGTAAACTAAGCGGTCAATTTCTCGGTACTGTTTTAATCGTGGTACATAATTAGACATTCTTCTTCTTCGTTCTTAATTCTAGTGTTTGTAGATATTCCCTCCAACACAACTAAGTATTACGTGTTAAACTGTTATGCGCCATTTGGGCCATTGTCTCCGATTTCAGCCTGCTTTCTAGATTTGCATCCACAGCCGTTTTCCACCTAAGAACAAACTACAAGACAGTAGTTGTTTGATTTTGGAGTTGTCTCACTTAGAAAAGTTGCTGTCCCCAGCCATCGAGCCGCATATGATAAGATAGGGTTAGTGCTAGGGTGGATTTAGGGTTAAAGCTAAGATTAATTGGCTTAAAGACTAGCTAAAGTATCATGGTACCCTATAATGAACACATATAATTGACCCAGCTTAAAGAATGGTTTTATCGCTTGTTTATGAAGGGATTATATACTTCAATGCAAATATCGAAGCTGCATTGTTCCGATCTACTAATCTACTAACCCTTTAAGCCGTGGACATTAAATACGCTGAGAGCGCTAACACTTGGTCACGGGATGGATGACGCAAACAGGAAAACAATGGCGGACCTGACTTTGTGAAAACATGACAAGGAGTAACACTTGTACCCAACCAAATTACACACGGTATGGGGGGCAACAGGTTGCTTGCCCATACACTGTACACGCTTCATTGGGCTTAGAGAAATTGGGTTCAGTTCAACACGCACAAGAACACACTACACACATAGCCCATTAGCTTAAAATCCAAACGGGACAATAGTATCGAAATAAAAAAAAATAATAATAATTTTGAAGAAACATACATAGACAGATATACGGTCTGGTATACATTTAAAAACTGGGAATTCTGGGAATTAATTTGACACGTGACAAATGTTTTTTCTTTGTGCGTGGATAAAATACGTGTCATGCGCACTTGTTACTGCGCACACGTGATGACATACGTCACGTGACTTTGCTAGCCCATGTCATGACGTATGGTGTGACAGGGTATAAAAGAATGAGAGACAGACCCACCCCACCCCTTTTCCTTTACCCTGAAACGACAAAAAAAACAACACAAGCACGCACTGAAAACGGCACAAACAGACAACTGGGCTCTGACCTTTCTCGCTCACACTTTCGCTCTCAAGGTCAACCTCCTCACAGCTGGAGCCCTCCGGCGTGGACTGGATCTCGTCTTCACTGCTGCTGATGCTCTGCTGCCGCTGCTTCTTCCCGCGCTTGTGCTTGTGGGGTTTGGGAGGGGGCGGCCGGACGCAATCCGAGGGGTCGGAACTGAGCGAGTCATTGCGCAGCATGGTTTCCAGTTTTTTCCGATTGTTGCGGGTTCGACCCCCGGCTGAGCTGGGGTCTAAATGCTGTTTTTTATCATTCGGGTCGACGATGATCGTGTCCCGGGGATCCTCGGCCTGGGTGTCGCTGGCGTGATCGATGAGGATCCGGTGTCTGGAGAACTGTAAATCTTCCGGCACGTCTTTCCCGCCGAACCGGTCTCGATCCCGCTCCCGGCTCGGCGACCGGCGCTGGTCTTTTGCGGAGCGTTCCCCGCGGTGATGCCGGCTCCCTCCGCGGCGATCCAACCTCCCCTCCCCTTCTGGTTCGGGCCCTCCCTGGGCCGGCGTTGGCTGGTGATCGTTCAGGCGTTCTCGGGACCCCCTGTAGTTATTCTTATCCGAGTAGTCACGGCGTCCGTTGACCGGACTTTGCCGGTAACGCTCGCCCTGCTCGCCGCCCCGGCCGTCCTTCCGCCGGTCCTTGACGTCACGCCGCCGGTCCTGCTGTTCGCGGTCGTCATGGCGTCTATCGTGAGGACCGTCCCTGGGTGGGGAGAGGAATAAACAGTTAATAAGGGATACAATACAAACATGCACAATAATATTTTTTAGGAATAAAATAAAAGATAAAATTTAGACTTGAAGTCCCATAGAGAAGATGAAGTAGAGTTCATCTGACTGTTTGACAGCATAATATGAAAGAATTTATGGTCCATTCAATGCTCGAATGAGTCTGGTTTATTTTGAGATAGGTGGTTTTTAAAATCGAAAACGATTATTTTAATACGTATGTGTTCTACCTCTCGACCACACCTGTCCTTACAAAGACATTGAATCAAAATATTATCTCTCCATAAATAAGACTAAGAGAATTTGGTCTATAATATTGACATGCAATTTAGGGCCCAAAAACTCTCCTTCAAAGGCAATTGTTAACCAATAACCCCAACACAAATGTTTAGTACCAATTAAATTTTTAACACAGCTTTATGAAATTTCGGAAAATTCCCAAAACTTTTGCCTTTTGCGAGTTATTTTCGGAACAGTAAAATTTTAATAACTGTGTTTTTAAAATGTTTAAACCTTTGTTACTGCTTTTAGTCATATTTTGTTTTACTTTCGTATTGTTTTATTGCTTTTAATCATAATAATAATATATCGTCATTGCTTTAAATCATTGCTTTTACTCATTGTTTTAGTCATAGGTTTAGTCTTTAATATTAAGCATAATTTTCCCCCCAGTCACAAAGTTTGCTCCCTTGCACTAGTTCTATTGTACACATTCATTGCTACTCCTATATTGCTAAACCGTATGTCAGTTTTATTTTTTATAGACCATCACAACGGATTTTTTTTATTTTCACCATAATCTCAGTTGGCGAATGGATTTATTTTCATCTCGAATATCGAATTACACTAGAAAAACCAACAACAGTGTTCGCCCTTGAACGCAGTGCTCGCCCTTGCAACAGAACTAAGGGCGATAGAACGTCATTCAAATTCAAGTTATTAAAAGATCCGGTTGTGAATAGTGATATAAAGTGTCTTGTTTTTAAAGTGATTATTTATTTATAATTTTTTTTATTTTAGAAATAAGGAATGGAATCGTTTAAATGAGTGCTAACATTAGGCTTCAATTTGGTACCTAAAGGTTTGACAAAAGGGCTGACTAAAGGCTGGGGGCAAAACTTTATTTCTTTGCAATTAAATTATTTAATTAAATTAGGTTCCAATGTTGTTGGGTGGCGTTAATTAAATGTTATAAGGGACTGGGGGTATCAGATTTGAAAGAGTCAGTGTGAATAGGACAAGGATTATAAGAGAATCTAGGGTGGATCTAGGAATGTATACAGTAATCTATGAATATCTGAGTATCGTGGTTGGAAAGGGGGTAGGCCTATAAAGTAGGCTAGTCATATCAGAGAATAGTAGTTTGAAGATTTCAGAGAATACACATAAAACGCAGATATTTTTGGGTTCAAAAAGAATTTAAAGTCAAGAAGTAAAAAAAGTAAAGTCTCCCTTTCAAACCTGACGGTCTATGGGGTAAGTGAAGTAGAGTTCACTTGTTTCTGTGACCTCGGCATATGAAGAGATAGTGTGGTCAGCACTATGCCCAGCCGCCTTTACTTTCCCTAACAGGAGTTAGGTACCCATCAGAGTTGGGTGGACTCAGGGACGGTCTGCTGATTTGAACCCTGATTCGAACTCGAGACTTACGGGTTAGTAGTCCAGCTCTCTACCGCTAGACCACTCCGTCCCATAAAGTCAAGAAGTGCTACTTTAATTTTCGTAAACAGAAGTGGCTAAATTAAAATTGTTTATTAAAGTTATTTTTTGTTGTTTTTTAACGGTTCGCTAGTTTCCGGTCATTAGAGTGTACTAAATGTATTTATTACAATTGCTGAAAATCAAGAACTTGAACCGGAAACAACGGGTTGTGAAGGCAAAACGCTACCTATACAGCCATAGCGTACACGACATGATTAGCTGTGGGAGAAGCAGCATCCATTGTTGTGAGTAAAGGCCCGCGTGCCGTGTTCTCTAGGCCAGGCTTCGGAGTGAGCGAAGGAGGGGGGAGGAGGGGGAGTTGTGTGTGGGAGGAATGGGTTGAGGCTAACTGACGCATCGATTTTTGTAGGACGTTTTCTGGCATCCTATGGTCAGTCTGTTAGTAGAGTCTTGCTAACTGACGCATCGATTTTTGTACGACGTTCCTAGAGTCAGCCTGTTAGTGGAGTCTTGCTAACTGACGCATCGATTTTTGTAGGACGTTCTGTGGCAACCTAGGGTCAGTCTGTTGGTGGAGTCTTGCTAACTGACGCATCGATTTTTGTAGGTCCTAGGGTCCGTCTGTTAGTGGAGTCTTGGAGCAGACGGTGAGATTTGGTAGCATTTTAGATCTTGTTGGTGGTGTTTGGTAGCATTGTTGGTGGTGTTTAGTTGTGTTGGTGGTATTTAGTTGTGTTGGTGGTATTTAGTAGTATTGTTGGTGGTGTTTGATTGTGTTGCTAGCATTGTTGGTGGTGTTTGTCGACATTGTTGGTGGTGTTTGGTGACACTTTTGGTGGTGTTTGGCAGTTACGGTGTGGTCAAATGGTAGAGCATACAACTGCTGACCCTTAAGTCTCTATTATGAATCTGGGTTAAAGTAAGTAGAACGTCCCTGAGTCCAGCCAGCTCTGATGGGTACCTAACTCTCGTAAAAGAAAGTAAAGTCGCCTGGGCATAGTGCTGACCACATTGTCTCTTCATATACCGAGGTCACAGAAACAAGTGAACTTTACTTCAATTGCTCATTAGACCGTTAGGTTCTAAAGGGAATTTTATTTTATGGGTAGATAATTAGTAAGTAAGTAAAACTCATAAGATATACTAATTAAGCTAATACACAGACAGAAAGACATACGGGTACAGTATCAAATATAGATCTACATTTAAACCTCACATTGCTTATAGACTTATGACCATGATATTTGCTCAGTATTTTAAAAAATCAATCAAGACTTAATTACGTCGTTTACAAATCAGCTAACGCAAACATTTTATTTGTCAACCCGACTAACGCACATATCTCATTCTAGGAGGAATCCTTTAAAAAACTCCAGCTTTTAATTCCTGTCCGAACTGATTTAAAAGCAATCAAGCGACCTAGTCTAGAAAGCATACATACGAAAACATACCCTGCATATTTCATATAAATATTACCGCTTTCCTTGTATAAAAAAACGCTTTTTATATCTAACATCATTACAAAATACAGGACATTTCTCAATGTGGCTTTTTTTCTACATAGGTCATGTTAACTTCAATTAAATTGGCCAATGCAGGAGTTGTCGTATAGTATTTCTTGGAGGGTGAGGTGGAATTGGAGCTAGTCCAAGGGCTGCCAGCCTCCCCCGTACGAAAAGAACAATTGTATATTTAAGCAGCCTCCGCCATCCCCTTCCCTCCCAAGTTTCAAGTGCCCCCCCCCCCCCCCGCTCCGAGACAAATATCAGAAAGAAACTACTTTCATATTTAGTCAGATTTTATTCAACACACATTGTTGATTTCGACTGTCCAGTTACGCAATCACTCGATTTTGCAAGTTGTCACTGCAGGTGTTTAAATGGAGTGGGTGCGATACATAAAGTAACAAGTAATGTTTTTCCTGACTTTTTTCTACGAGGAATGGGGTTGCACTTCAAATTTTCGGAGAGGGGGCGGGGGGCGGACTAAAATTTCCGGGGGGGGGGGGCGCACACACTGGTAAAAGTATATATTTCTTATATAAATTATATTTCGTTTAAGGTCCCCCCCCCTTCTCCCTCCCCGGCAGAGATCCCTAGAAGAAACTGGTAACAAGAAAAAGGTGAGATCAACTGAAACCATATTGTGATTAGTATAGGGTGAGACAGGTACTAAAGAAGTCATGATTTGTAGTCAAGGTTCATGAAATACAATATTTACTAAAGTGTTGATGATATGTAGGCTACTAAATAATCGATGATATTTACTAAAGTGGTCACTGTATTTACTAGCGTAGTCACTGTATTTACTAGCGTAGTCACAGTATTTACTAAAGTATTAACGATAAGTACTAAAGTAGTAATGTCATGTATGCCTACTAAATAACTGACTATATTTACTGCAGTAGTTATATAGCAGCATGAAATGTATTACAGAAACGATGAAATGTACGAACCTTGGAAAGGATTGAGAGAATGTGTTTTTTTTTTAATTCACGGACGTATTATTGTAAGAATATAATATATTTTTGTATTTAAATTTAAATTTATTTATTATTTTCGTTTGAAAGGGGGGGGGGGTAGTGGATTTCTCCGGATGAGGGTTGGGGGAGATGCCTGCAACAAATATACAAATGAAGCAGCCATATACATGTCGTAAAATGCAACAAATCCAACCACCTCTCTTAATATTACCCCCCCCCCCCCTTTTTTTTTTATTTTCGCCAATCACGACCCCAAAAAGACCCTACTCCCATATCCATCGACACCCACAGTTTAAAACAAAAGACCCCCCATTCCGGTTGTAGAAGACAGAAGCTAGCCCTCGCTGCCATAGTGTTCTCTTCTACCGACCCACGACTGAGTTATCGATTACAGGTAGTTTCGCTGGGCCGTACCGTGGCAGGAGAGGAATTATCGATAGCTGAACTTAACGCAGAACTAGATGGCTTGGGCGATATGCACATTGTTAGTTTAAGGTGTAAATAGGTTAAGGCAAGCGAGATAGTAGGGTTACTATTATATATATATAGGTATAATGATATATAGTTAAGCATATATATAGGCATATCTATAATGGAAATTAGTGGGAATGCGCCGTGTGCAAGTGCGTGTGTGTTTGTATTTGTATGTGTGTATGCATGTGGTTGTATTGTTTGGTTGTGGGTGGTTGTGTGTGTGCGGTTGAGTGTATCAACTGGTAAGGAGCACAGAAAATTGTTATCCCTACGACTGCCCTCTCCTTACAATACTTCCAAAGCCTACGAGCTAGGGCTAAAACATAGGCAAAGGCTTAATTTTTAGGGGAACTTTAAGTTGGGATAGGCATTGGCTTAGGATAAGGGGGAATGAGTTTGTGTAGAAGAGTGAGTATAGACAGATTGTGGTAAAACGGGTTGAGGTGTAGAATGATTTAGAGTAGGAAGCCTTAAAGGATAGAGACAGGCTTAAGTCTAGGATGAATACAGGCTTTGGTCTAGATGGGCTGGATTAGGATAGAAACAGACTTGTGTTGGGATGGGCTAGATTAGGATAGAAACTGGCTTAGGTCTAGAGGGGCTAGATTAGGATAGAAACAGACTTGTGTTGGGAGGGGCTGGATTAGGATAGAAACAGGCTTAGGTCTAGAGGGGCTGGATTAGGATAGAAACAGGATTAGGTCTAAAGGGGCTGGATTAAGGTATAAGACCGGCTTAGGTTACGAGGGGCTGTATTAAGATATAATCAGGTTCAAGTTGAGGAGAGGCTGTATTAGGATAGAATCAGGTTTAAAGCTGATAAGGACCATTCTAGAAAAGATAAAACGCGAGGCTAGACTTAAATATTTCTCACACCTGCGCATGCGCAGTACATTAAAAGAACTCGCATATTTGACACGATAGCTAAAGCTCATGGATCGACTACTCGCAGCGTCGATATAATTATACACTCGCTATTAGCTACACTAGTTGTTTCCGAAATCGATTATTGGGGTATCGAATATCGCGAGCAAACGGTTACATGTGCGCTACACATTACCGTTGATTATCTAAAAAAAACGAGAATAATTATATTAACATGGTTGGATGTTGGATATCACATTCAATACAATGAAGTTCATGTTTTATCCTATTACTACACCATTCCCTACACCTCTTCACTCCACAGACACACAGACACACATACACCACACACTAAAACTCACTGTTTATGTTTAGTTTTACGTCGCTTGCTTGTAAAGATTTGGCAAAACCTTATCGGTAAAGAAATACAAAAGCTCGAAAGGGGATGGATTGGACACACATTGCGTTATCCAATTAGCAACATCGCCCGACAGGCACTAGATTGAAATCCCCGAGGAAAGAGGAACGTAGGTAGGGCCAAAACAAACTTGGAAAAGATCTGTTGTCGGTGAAGAACAAGCAGTCGGAATGTCGTGGACCCAACTTGGAGGCAGTGTTTCTCCCAGGGATCTCGATAGCGAGGTGTGGCTGCGTTCTGATGCTCGACGAGGGACCCACACGAATGGAGATAGCGCTAGTGAGAATATGAGTTCGAGTCTGTATAGTTACCAGTGGCGTAGCCAGGATCGTCTCAAGGGGGGGGGGGGGGGGGGGGTTCCAATTTTTACCCGGGGACAAACTTTCGATTTGCACCCCACCCCCCCCCCCCCCTCAGACTTTTGATTTGCAACCCCCCTCAAACTTTCGATTTGCACCCACCCCCTCAGGCTTTTGATTTGCACCTCCCCCCCCCCCTCAAACTTTCGATTTGCACCCCCCTTATACTTTATATATATACCGAGGGGTCTACGGGGGGGGGTTATGACCCCCCCCCTAACCCCCCTTGCCTACGCCACTGAGTTACATGCACTATGCAGTCCGTGGGGATGTATGCGTGAGTGTTATTCATTAAGGTTTGTTTAATTTTATTAATATTTTCAAAATATTAACTCCATTTGTATACGATTAATTTAAATTAGAAAATGGCTTCGATGGCTATTATGTACACTAAAATTTGGCTATGGGTAAAGTTGAAAGGTTAAGTTTAAGTTTGAGGGATAAAATGGTCTATAAAAGAAAAAAAACACGTATGCATTTAAAATAGAGCTTCAAGGGGAAGAAACTAAGGCCAAGTCTCAATGCTTGGACTGTGTGTTTAACATTATGACATGGTCTACTTCAGTGAGAAAATATCAAGGGATGTCCTGGACAAGTTTTTCACCTATAGACATCGTAGTCTTAACACCAACGGAGACATACAAGCGAACTTGATTTATTTTTCTTTATCTTATATTTTTATTACAGTTATCTAAATAAAGTCTGTACTATGTTTAACATAGGCTTAACAAGGAAATGTCCACCAAGTAACCAATTCTTATGTCTTTTTATCTCTCAAATGTGACATATCTAAACTAGGATAAACTTGTTTAGTTTTAAAACTTATTCTTTTATTTCTATTACTTTCATCCCAACGCAAAATGTGTATTCGGGCAAATAAAGGAGACTGTTTTTGTTAGGAAATCTTCGTCAATCTCAAAATATAGAGACGACGATATAACCCCTAAATGGGTACTACACGTTTAGACAAATATGTCCTACAAAAGTCCTACGGAATCAGTGTTACACTTGTATTCAAAAGCCCTACAAAAGTCCTACTTTAGAATCTGTGTTACACTTGTATACAACTATTTCCTACAAAAGTCCTACTATAGGAAATAATGCTACAACGAGAAATGTCCTTCAATGAAACATAGGCAGGACACACACAAAACCGACATTACCTGTCTTTGTGTTTTTTAAAAGTCATGAATATCAAACCCCCAGTGTCCGTAAAATCCCAATAGATGATCAGATCTTCCATACAATCCAATGTTCTAAGATGCTCCTAGAATTGTCAGATCTTCCATACAATCCAATGTTCTAAGATGCTGCTAGAATTCTCAGATCTTCCATGCAATCCTGTATATCTAGAACATGACTCCAGATTCTAAGATGCTCCTAGAATTATCAGAACTTCCATAAAAGTCTTGTCTTGTATTTTGGCCAAATTTCAAACATCAGCGTTCATGAAATTTACAATAGTTACATGCAATTCCATTTGTCTAGAAATGTGTCCAAGTTTTCTTATGCCCTATATCTCCTGGAACATTCACCAATCCTTTCCGTTTATAACATGGTCTCATGAATTATACAAGATATCCGCTAGGTTATAAGATCTTATGTACAGCATGTCTATATCAGAACATGGTCCAAACTCCTAGAAAGATTGTTCACTAGAAAAACAAAGCTTGCACACACGCCTTTGAAAAAGGTTCAAGGAACTCTGTAGTTTGATTAAATTATGACTGCCTAGTAAAAGGTTCAAGGAAATCCTTAGTTTGCGTAAAATTATGACTGCCTAGGAAAAGGTTCAAGAAACTCCTTAAAAAACTTCCATCTCAGAAAAGATCCAAGGAACTCAGTAATTTGCGCAAAATTCCGACTGCCTCAGAAAAGGTTTAAAGATGCTTCTTAAAGAAGAATTTGCTAACTGGCAAACCATAAAAGCGACGAGTGCCCAGATTTCGGTGTCCATTACGGCTAATGATCTAATTAGTATTGACCTATGGTTGAGAGGCAATCAGCATCCTTTATTGTGAAGAACCTGAATAAATTACATCATGATAAAGTCACTCGGGAATATGACGTCACGCGGGAATATGACGTTACGTGGGAACACAACGTTGATACCAAAGCGAGGCCTTATGCTATCCTAAAAATACATCGCATTAGCATAATTAGGTCTTTACTGGTATTGATTTCACGTCTAAATTTAACCAGAATTTTTGTTGAAAAAATTATTCAAATATGTATCGGGATAACTAGTATCACTAATTTTTTGTTTTGTTTTTTTAAATTTTAGATGTTTTTTTTTGTTTTAGTTTTTGTTAATGTCGTGGTATTTAATATGTCACATTGTTGTAGGTTTGATATAAATATTTTACTTAAAAACGGCAATAACTAAAACATTCAGTCACTGGTAATTAACCAAATTCGTGTAATTAGCTAAATCGCCATGTGATTGGCCTAATTTCATGCGATTAGAAAAATAATGATATTGACCTTTAATCAAAATACCAGGACAACTACTTTATTCATGTGTAAGTGACGTAGGTCATTTATAGACTCGTAGATCATAGGATGGGGGTAGGGGGTGGGGGGGGGTATGGGAGCAGGGTATTCTAGGGCGGGGGCGTGATTGTAGGGATGGGGCGGTAGATTACTTGGGATAAATGAGGCGTTGATGAAATAGAGATGGGGGTGGCGGTGAGGTTGTTGGGGGGGGGGGGGGGTGTAGTATTATACACAGAAGGTGTTACATGGGGGTGACGGTGACGTGGTCGTGGGGTGGGGATGTGTTACATTTTACATAGCAGGCATCACATACAGGAGAGGGGTAAGGCCGACAATAAGTTGGCTTTGTGACTGGGAATGTATTGCATTATAGACGGCAGGCATTCCTTGACTCACAGTTTTTAAGATACACCCCCCGCCCACCCCAGCCCACTAGATCCCACAGCTTATAAAGGGCACCAGTTCTAAAGAGACCCTCGGATTATTTTCATTTATATTATTTTTCTAAAAGTAAATGTGTAATCCCTCGGGGATTCCCCTCTCCAACCCACCCCTATTGATCTATAGAAGAAACGCCCATGGTTGGGGGGGGGGGGGGGAGTGTCGCTATAGAAAACAAAACCACACGACAACAAAAAAAAAGAAATCGTATTTATGAATACTAATTTATAGCAAAGAAGATCGGATGGGGGATGTGTAAGATGGGGATGTGTAGGATTAGATGGGTGACATCCGCCTAACAAAGATGGAAGCCGATATCTACCATAGCTGCTGGGTTACTACTTGAGGAAATTCACGTCCAGTTAATGGGTGGCCATTTTCTAGACGACATCTATAAATAAAATGCATGACGTCATTGGCGTCTTGGCTAAGGAAAAGTTAAGCTAATTTTTTTGTTTCTGTTCTGTTATTTTTTTTTCGCTGCTGTTGATGTTATAGTTGTTGCTATTTTTGTTGTGGCTGTTGTTGCAGCTGTTGCTTCTGCTGTTGTTGTTGTTGTAGGTGTTGCTATTTTTGTTGTGGCTGTTGTTGTTGTTGCTGTTGCTGCTGTTGTTGTTATTGTTGATGCAGTTATTGCTGTTGTTGATATTGCTGTTGTAATTGCTGCTGTTGTTATTGTTATTGTTGCTGTTTTTATTATTGTTGTTTTTGCTGTTGTTGTTATTATTGTTGCTGTTGTTGTTGCTGTTGTTGTTGTTGCTGGTGTTATTGTTGCCATCGCTGCTGCTTTTGCTATTGTTATTGTTGCTGTTATTACTGTTGCTGCTGCTGTTGTTATTGTTGCTATTGCTGCTTCTTTTGCTATTGTTATTGTTGTGGCTGCTGTTGTTTGCAGCTTGGAGAGTAAAATAAAATCAATCGCATCGATTAGCCAGACAATAGTTGACTGTGGCGTGACGTAGCCTAGTATAATGTTCATCTTCGTACATTCCATACAGCGGAATAAAATACACGTATGTGAAGAATTGTTCGGTGTGAGTTTGATTTTAAAAGTAGGATCCGTTGTAAAAAAAAAAAACATGCAATATAAATCGTATCAATTTATCAAAATCACATTTACTAAAACAGTCATGTAGAGAGAGTGTGAGTTTTGTTGAGATTGTTTTTGTTTGTTTTGCAGAACATCCAAATAGGACGTTAACCCCGGTCACTTTTGAATCAATGACCCAGTACGTTTTGGACGAATGACCCCTGTCAATTTTGGAGAAATAGCATTGTAGGTTTCAACATTTTAAACAACCGTCCATAAAAATTTGAACCTACGACCAGAATGTTTTGGACAAACTGACCAGCCAGTAAGATTTGGATCAACTGACCAATACGTTTTGGACTTTATGATTAGTAAGTTTTAGACCAACTGACCAGTAAGTTTTGGATCAATGGAACAAATATTTTGGGACCAACTGACCAGAAGGTTAGGACCGAGTAACCCAAAAGTTTGGACAAACTATGCAGTAAGTTTTTGACCAATCAACCAGTAATTTTTGGACCAATGGACCAGTAAGTTTTGGACTTAATGACTAGTATATTTGGACCAACAAAAGCTTTGGAAAAACTGAACAGAAATTTTTGGACTGACTGACCAAACATTTTTAGACCAACTGAACAGAATGTTTTGGACCAACAGACCAGTGAGTTTTAGATCAATGGTTCCTGTCACTATAAACCCGCACTTTGTAGGTCAAGGTCTTTACAGTAGCTTGTGTAAGGGCTTACCTGTGCCTCTCTTTGATATCAGCCTCCGTGTCATTCCTATACGTCCCGTCCGTCTCCCCCCTGTAAGTCCCGTGGGCCGGGGGCTTCTTATCCTCAGGGTGACCCCCTTTGTGCGAGACCAACGTGGCCGGCCCTCTCTCGTTATCCCTCTGCGGGTCGTGCCGGTTCACCTCCGGCTTATGCCGGTCCGTGTGATGCGGAGTCTCATTGGCGTAGCGCCGGTCCGTCTCGGAGATCCGGCTCTCGCTGTGGAACCGGTGTTTGGCCGAGCCACGCTCCTTGCCCCGCCCCCTGTCCGGGATCTGCCCGTGGTCCCTCAATTTCTCCTGCTCGTTTATGATACGGTCCGGTGTGTTAGACGTCAGGGCCCCAGATCCGGCCTGGGCGCCCAATGTCTGCTGATTGCTACTCGACCCGCTTTGATCATGTCCTCGGTTGATTGCATCCGACATGGAATATTGCCTTTTGAGTTCTTTCCCTTGAAGGCTTCCAGCGCGGGTGATCACCCTTTGCCGGTCAAAATTTTCCTTCTCCGAGCCTTGACTGCCGTCGTGGCTTTGTTTATCCATCAGCTTGGCTCGCTTCTCATTGGACGGGCTGGCGTCGGCCTTGACCGAGCCCGTCTCGCTGCCGGAGGCCACGTCACCAACGTCTAAGGCCACGG